>NW_020537324.1:15641113-15679671 GCF_003426905.1 Ctenocephalides felis | reverse complement strand
AATCTGCAAACCATTTTTTTGTATCAGCTCTAGTTTCGAACTTGAAAGAAGTTGCCGAAACCAGGTCCATTCTAGGTCGTCACGGAAAAGAACTTTTCACAGCGTTCTGTAAGTTTGTATATACGAGTAGGCATATCTCATTAAAATAAAATTCTGAATTGTATTACTATTTTGTACTTTCATTCCTTATATATCATATATATCATATCTTGAAAACTAAAGCTCATAGAAAAAACCAATTCATTTTTGAAATCAGTGCCCCAAATATACTTAAAAACAGCATTAAAATCGTTTGCACCTCGTCTTTGTTGGCCTGTGGATCGATCATCAATAAAATTTAGTCGATGAGTATTAACAATTGTTTTAAAATATTAAACTAGATTGTTATAAATTATATAAAATTCATCCTTCCTTTTTCAAAAACTAATCAGTACGACTCTCCGTCAATAGGAATCCAATGCTTTTTGAATTATTTCAATAGAATAGAAAGCATCATTCTTTCACAAACTACCATTTTTAGTACTTTTGATCGGTATCTCCAAAACGACTGGACCTGTCTTTGGTCAAAACGATGTTAATCGATTTTTTTAATCATTCAAATCGGTTGATCCGTGCTTTCGAAATCGTAGATACTTTCTACACATACACACATGCACACACACATACATCAAAAGTTTTAGATATGCCAAAATGTTCAGGAGGCCTCAAAACACCAAGATAAAAAAAATTATTTTAGATATTTTTACGATGGCTATAACTTACCCCTTGGAAATTAAATAAGAATTAAATATCTACATATATAAATATAATTGGGGATTGTTTTCATGAATAATGAAATAAAATCAATAAAATGAGAATAAATAAAAGTCTTTCGCTCATCTTCATAGGCATATCAACAATAAATCTATGAAGTCAGTTTCAAATAAAAGAATCAAAACGTGTTAAATTATAAAAATTTAAGAGTTCTATTTGAATTGATATTGTTATTGTTTCCGAAATATCTTGACAAATTTCATGTCATCAAGATGACGTATCTCCCTGTATCGGTCGGTTCAATCAAATGGCAATATAACAAATAAAGTTATGATAGCTTGTGGGCTGCACCGACCCGCTCCCTTAATATGATTGTTGGTTTCTCGTATGATATCGAACTCTGTGGGAGATAAATGGAGTAAAATGCTGAACGTTGGATTAAGAAAGCAATTTATACGGGCGAATTGTTAGCTCAAAATATAATAGGAAACTGAATTAAGATATTTTTAGAAATGCTATTTTTGGAAAGTTATTTTAATAACAAATTTTAAATTCGGTCATAAAGTTATAACATTGAGCTAAATAATTATATGAAATAAAAATACTTAATTGTACTAAATTTTACTAACTTTACTCTCAATATATTTTACGCATATGGATACAATAAAAAACAATATTTCAGCGAGTCTAAAATCTTTTATAAATCCTAGAATTAGAGAATTAAAAATAACGTATGTCGCTTCATTATCTTGTCCCATATTTTGTTAATTCTAAACTATGTATTTTTAAATACTGCAAAATGTATATTTACATTTTTTTAAAGAAGAGCCTTTCAAAGTCGAACCAATTTAAAAACTACAATTTATAGTATAATACAAAGTCTAAGTTCTTGAAAACTTGGAGCAACTGTGTTTTTATTTTTCACTGTAGTCCTAGAAATGTTATTCACGATTGTGGTTGCAAAGTTTAGATGTACAAAATTAATAAATAAGCATAATAACTGCAATATCCAAAAAATAGTCATAATTTCACCAAAGATCTAGATTGATTCATATTTCAACAAGAAGTTTAAGTCCTTGAAAACTTGGGGCAACTATTGCAACTGTGTTATTTTTTACTGTGGTCCTAGAAATGTGTTTCATGATTGTGGTTGCAAAATTTAAATGAACAAAATTAATAAATCAATGTAATAATCACAATAACCAAAAAATAGTCATAATTTTACCAAAGATCTAGATTGCACTTAAAAGCTCATAATTTCCAAAGAACGTTAGATATTTTTTTCTAATTTTTTCCAAGATAGTTAACGTGCTATATATATATACACACACACATATATATATATATATATATATATATATATATATGTGTGTGTATACAAAGTGTTCAAAAATTCAACGTTCACCTGAAATAAAGTGTCATAAAAAAATTAGAAAACAAATTATCCCAAGCAGTTCAAAATTATAAGCTAAATATACCTAGAGCTTTAGTCAAACTATAATTATTTTTTGGTTATTGTGTATAAATGTCATTATTTTTGTTCATTCAAAGTATGGAACCGCAACTTTTGAGAGTGCTTTCAGAACCACAGTCAAAAATGACAAAATTGCCCTAAGTTTTCACGAATTAACAATACTTGTTGAAGTATGGATTTAAAATTTTCTAAAGTTTTGGCCTTGAAAAGCCTTTTTTTATACAAATTACACTGAAGTACTTTAGCAAATGCCTTTAAAAATTCCCATGATTAACCAGAATTCCCGTATTGTACAATACATGTAAAAGTTTCATACTAAGAACCTAAAAATAACACGATTTTTGCTAAGGCACTTTAGTTTACATATTTTCAGACCAATTTATTCACCGAGGTATTACAATATCAAATTGTTAATCTAATTGTATTTAAAATCAAAATTAAAAGAAATCACACGTAATGCAAAATAATTTTAGAATGTTTTGTATATAAAGAAGATTGTTCATACAAGTTTAATAATAGGTGAAAGATTCTGTATGTAAAACAATATACTTTCCAAGTAAATTTGCAAATATAAATTATAAAACTTAACTTTGTTGAATATATCTCATTATTTGGGTATATAGTAAACACAACATGCACAAATCCGATACTATAATTTTCAAGTATCTCAACCAAGCAACAGTCGTAGCTTGTCTTCCATCCGACTTCCCTTGGAGAGAGCGCGAGTGGGTCACAAGATACTGAGATGATTGCACGGAAATTGGAGTCGGTCTGTAAACGTTATTACAGGAACGTTATAGAGAGATGAGAAGTGGAGGTTTTGAATTGCGTTTCATATCAAATCGAAATGCCAATAATTAAATGTAGGACAATATATCGTCTGACCAATGGTCTTCGAGACGTATCCGACGACATCGCTTTTCCTCTTCATAAATTCCAATTTCGTACCAGAATACTTGATTCGTGATTCAATTTGAAAACAGGAATCCATATATGTCATTTAATACAATCTAATTTTAATATAAATCGAAAAGAAACAAATGTAATTATGCGACAATATAATTATGTACTTGCGATAATAAAACTATACATAATGACTGTTATAAAGTTTTTATGTAATTACTTACTGAAACTTCAACAACAGATAAAATATTTGATTACTCTTCCTGGAAAACTTCAGGAGCAAAATTCTCTACAGTTCCATGAAGCATTATAATATATGTATAAATATTAAAGAATTTTGTCCTAAATAAATTGTGCTTTGAATGGATATATGGCTATATTGGTTTTGAGCAGATGTATTATCAATGTATCAAACATTGATAAAGTAATGTACAATATATTATAAGCTCTTCATGTGGTATTTTTAATAAATATATTACACATGGCAAATATACTAAAATTTCCTTACATGCGTGTACCATGTAACTAATGTAAAAAATTCAAATAGGCCACTTCATTAGATAATTTAGTTAAAAATGTACAAAAAAAACAAATTCCTGAAAAAAACATTATTTTTTATGACATACATATATGTCTAATAATGCTCTATATTAAAACTTTATTCTCGACAAGCTACCAAAATTTTTAAGTCAATTTATGAACATATGTTTTAAATGGCTCATGTTGAACTTCAGATCGTCAGTCACATATGACCGATATGTGTAAATATCATTTATTAAATTACATACAATAATATAGTATAAATTAAAAGGGTGTAAATTTCGATGCTTAATGTAAATATCTTATAGCATTTTTTTTTTGAAATTAATTAACTTTTGACAAAACTGATCAATTAATAAAATATAAAGAGAATCCAAATTCATGTAAGACCATAATTAGATGAAATTATGATTTTATTTAAATTCGTATATAAAATAAATGACACATTGCAGTATTCAAATATACCATGATTAATCAATTACAAATATTCCTTATTATATTGTTAATGAATGATACCAAAATAATATACCAATAATCGCTAAAATATAAAAAAATATATTTTTTTAAATTTTTTATAATAAAATGCAAAAATCATTAAAAAGAAATTTGCATGAATGATAATTATGTTCAATAAATCATCAAATTAGCTATCGAGTGAATACAAAAATAAAATATCACATTTCTGAAGCTGCAATGGTATTTTTTAAAAGGACTTTTTTTACTTGAACAGCGATCAGAACTTATGGGCTCTATGAGCTGTTGTAAGTAATATCTTACAAACTACGTTTGTTTTTATTATAGATGGCAACCCAGACAGTTGTCTCATCTCTATGTGCTGAATTTTTAATATTACAATTACTGTAATAGTGGTGCATTTAATTGGTGCAGCAATGCCGTGTTAGGGCTGTTTTCACTTGGAAACATATTGCTATCTATATTTCCAAGTGAAAATCATTGTCACTGCTGCCTGACAACAGGCTGCTCAAAGTGGGTATTGAACCCGGGACCCCTGATTCAGGACTAGTCGTTCTAGCCACTTACCTACGAGCGATAATCAATATACATCTATGTTTTTTCGGTATTATTACAAATCCAGTTGATTAAAAATAATTACTGAGTAAGTTGTTTCAATGAATAAACAAAATCTTTCCCTATTTTTATTGTGAATAATATTAAATTGAGGGCAAAAATATATAGACTTTAAATTAATTTGAATTATTTCCATACAAGTTGGCAGCTTTACACATTTTTTGCCAATATAAAAGCACTCTCCTACAAATTTTTATTGAAAAAATCCAATTACCGGTTGTTTATAACATAAACGTAAAAAAGTTTCTCTCGTTCTCTATTAAAAAGGTATTTAATATAGAGGCGGCAGTACACAAAACACGTTAAGGTATTTCATGCATACGCGCGAGTATAATAACTTTCATAATACGGCATTCTCATAACATTTTGATCTATCGCTAGTAGTTGGTTGTGCAGTATGTAAAGAGGGAAAGGAGGCAGGCGAACGTTCTCGGTACGTCAGTAATTCGAATGCATAATGCATTGGGTTTTGGTGCCTACTTCTACATAGCGCGGTGGAGCACACCGACTCGGCAGACCTTGGGGAAAGTTCGGAGCTTCTTACCCAACTGCCGCGACTTGATAGTTGGGTAGTTGCACACAGTCGAAGGCTCGCTAGCGCCAATTGGAGACAAACGATAAGGAAATATCACGATAAAGAGGGAATAAATTTCAAATGGCTTTGAAATATTTCATCGAATTCTGAATTTATTTATAAATATAACTTCAGTCTGATTTTTTTTCCAAAATATGTAAACCAATAAGAAATATATAAAATATATTTTAGATATAATAAGTCAGTTTTTTTAGCTTCAATAAAGTTGAATTTCTTATAAGAACTCATATATAAATGTGCCAGTATTCTGTGACTTTTCCTCAAGTTCCCTTTAATTACTGTTTCTTTCTTGAATTGCTCAAAAATTATACAAGTAGGATGATACTATTTGTATTCGCGTATTTAAAAATGAAATAGTTAATATAAATACATAAAAGTGCGAGAGCTTTCTATTTCGGAAAGAACGTAACAATTGTAGTATTGTAATAGGAGAAGCTCATAAATATTTAATATTATCAATTGCACAATTATACTTTATACTCTCATTAATATTTTTACTTTAAACTGGTTTCCTGGCATTGATGCTGTAAATTAAAATATATGATCAATATTTAAAAAATATATATGTAGTATGTATAAATATATGTAGGCAACGTTGTTATTAAATATATTTATTTACCTTCGGAGTGGTCTGGCTGGACTACCATTCATTTTACATGCATTTATATGGGATACATTAGTTTTTAGTGTCTTATTTACTAACGATTGTTTGTAAATAAATATTTTTAGTTGAGCTTGCCTCTAACAAAAATATTTAAAAAAAATCAAGAAATATAAAAAAAATCGTTGCTTTTTTGTTAATTTCTCTGTTTTATATCAATGAAATACAATATTTATTCTTCGTCGGCGCCTTCGAAATGAATGTGAAATTCAAATAAAAACGAAATGAGGTGGAAAACTCAAAGTGAAAATTTAATTTCAATTGAACTGCAAACCTACGACTACAGGTTTTCCAAAAAAAGTTTCGAACGCAGTACGGGTAGAAAAATTGTTGATAATGTGCGCATTACTCATCCGATTTTCAATGTTTGCGATGACCAAGAAGTTTGGTAGGTTTTCAAAGAACTCTCGTCGTGAAAATACTAAGATTCATGTTACAACATATAGCAAAGAATATATAAAACGCAGTTTGAACAGAAAATACCAGAAAAACGCGTCATATTTCATAAAAAATGTATGGGTGGTCTCGACAGACTACTCAGACCGTTCGAAGTATGAAAAAGTTATTATCCTTATAATTATCCTTCTGTACATTTTTTAGTCCTGATTTTTTGATGTATGATGTAATTTAGCGACAAGAGAGAGACAAAGACAAAAAAGTATTTATTTCAATAGTTGATCATACATTTGCATTGTTAGTTATCACATATTTTTCCTGATTTTTTTATTGATCGACATTTTATATAAGTGGTATTATATTGTATTATACAAGCTTATCAGTCACCCAAATTTATTAGCAAAATCCTTGATAACAGAGAACTATCCAAGAAGATTGAAAAGAAAAGCGCCACTGGATTTAAGTCATCAACTGTCTTGATAAAAAATGGAAATAAATTAGTCATTATTTATAAGAAATTATTTTATAAGTAAACAGTTAAAATTATATGATTATCAATAAAATATTGTAAATATTATATCAAATGGGAAAACGACTATTGTCGTTTGAGTTGTTTTTCCAAAATGCCTCTTTTGTATACAATATCCCTTTACGGGCGACTATTGTAAATTTCACTTTATTAAATGTCCTTAACTGTACAGTTGTTAATAAAAACACTAGTAAACAAATAATTTAATATTTGAAAAATAAAAAAAAGTTATAACTTTTTTACATATTTTTAAATATTTTTTTACAAGTGCGTTTGGCAAAAAATAAGTGATATGAATTTATAGATCAATATTGCGATGTTTTATATTTTTTAGATCAATGCTTTATATTTTTCTACATATTTTCTGAGGTGCATAACCCATTGCTTCATTCCTTTTTTAATATTGTGTAATCATCATCAATGATGTTTTTATTTCATAAAAAAATATTTTAGACAGAAAAACCTAATTAAAACTCAATTAAAAACACCGTAATTAAACATATAGAAAAAATATAGTTTCTCAATTATTGAATCAATTGTTATTTTCTATTATATATATATATACATATATATATATATATATATATATATATATATAGAATATATGTGTGTGTATAATAAGAAGCAAAAATCATTACATAAACTATGTTGCAATCGCAACAATTCATCCGTCGCTCAATCCAATAAAAATCTGCAAAATTATCAATAGCTCTACAATTTCTATCTCACGTTCAAATATTATGATCAAAGTGAAATATTGACATTACAATTACCATAATCAATCGGCCCTCGAGTTCCAGACAGTACGACCAGCTCTGAGAGGTATTAAAACGTAATAGAAGAGCTTTGCCACGTTGAAATCTGCATGAGTGCTTCTGCGAAAGTTCGCCGGCGAACTTATTAAGTGTGAATTCACAAACCCCCAAAACTCCGACTGCTGGAGTCTTAGTTAATGAACGAGGACCACATATCGACATTTTAATGCCTTGAACTGTCAAACGTTCTCCTGTGTGACGGTAAACAAAACGTTTCATCAGAGTCAAGGAGTTTACAAGGGAAGATGTTAATTTGGAATCATACAAGGGTACACATTGCTGCATCGATGAAAGTCACAAAAATAAAAATTTCTGATAATAAACTAAGCAAATAGGAATAGGACAACCCTTATGTTCCTATCTACAAAGCCACATCATTGAAAAGACATCACAACACCTCAGTGGACTCTGAGTTCTGGTTGGTGTCAATAATATATAATAAAAAATCATCATGATACTCATGATGATTAATTTATGAAATTTTTTTTGTATATATTTTATAATTTAATTTCTTTGTTGAAGAGCTTTAGTATATTCAAATGATGTCAACGTAGTGGTTTTCCATCGCTTGAAACTTGTAAAATAACGAAAAGCTTTATTTTATTATTTTTTATTTAAGCTTTATTTTTTATATTTTTTTATTTGAAATAACGAGTTGCTATATTCTAATAATAGAAATTTATTCAAAATTAATGATCATTTAGGTAATTTTCAGCATAGTGTTACTTATATCGCGTTTCAAGTTTAATTGATTTTTGTAATTTGATTAATCACATATAGTAATTACCCATGATACCTTGTTTGAATACCCGTTTAATTAAATAAAATGTTTTATTATGATTGTTTTTAAATATTATATATAGAGATAATTTTTTAAATGTGTGTGTTCGTAAGAGCGACGTGTTTGTAAATAAATATAAGTTCAAAAATTCCAACAAAAAATTGAAGGAATCACTTATGATGGATAAAATACTTACGGGTAAAAATCCGAACAAAATAAGAAATATTATGTACATATCTATATTTACTGAAATATATTAATCTATGTTTTTTTTTTTTTTGAAGGAATAACTTTTCATCGACAATGTTCCTTCGTATCCCTTCAATTCGTTGGTATTTTCGTCTTGATTATTTTAAATATTTATCTAATTTCGTGTGAAAAAATGCGGAATGCAACATTACAGTACGTTTACAAACAGTACGAGATCGTATATCTCTGTATTAAGAGATACCTTTTCACATCGCATCCGACCAAATGAAATATTCAGGTGAGTCATATCACGCTTTCGCAATCACGTGGATATTTTAGGTATATGACTATGGCTGTTGGAGAGCTAGTGAAGTAAAAAAAAATAGTCAAAAAATTATAATATTAAGTTTATATTACATTCTTCTGCAATGGCTATTGCTGACAGTACAGAAATTTGTCTCGCACATTTAAATTTTTAATATTAAACGATGGAATTTCAAGTACATCAATCAGCTCTCTTAATATCTTTTTTGCATTATTTTATTATTTTACAAAAATTTAAAAAAAATTAGATGACGAATATTTGTATCATAAATAGTAAATAGAATTGAGATGAATCAGAGAAGAGTGATACATAATATAAATTTAGAATATTTAAAAATGATGCTACGAAAATACAAGATTTCAAATATATCAATGTTTAAAATATAATGTTCATATTTTCATTTAATGAATCTTATTTTGAATGTAAACTTCAAAAGATAAATACGCATATTATAACACACTAATTATATTAAAGTATTGAGAATCAACATTAAATAATATATCATATTATTTCAGCATGTGTACAAGTGATTTTACTAAAAATTCTGTAAAAATAATTGTGCGAATTATACTAGAAATTTTTTAACTTTTTAGAAAAGACTCATATAATACTCATATGAGCGTATATAAATTAAAACCAATTAGAGAAACTAGAAAGGTTATAAATGCTTAGTTATATACATTCCAGTTTGCAATAAAAATTTCATAGTCATTTACAGATATTTAAAAAATTTCGGCATTATATGTTTAATTATTAGCACAAAATGGTGTTTTAGTACTATTATTTTTAAAAATGTAAAATAATATCATGTATTATGTATTATTTCTATGTTGATCTCTTACTTTCATCAAGATCCATTTTTATTAGATTTGTAGGTACAAAAAATGAGTTTAGACGTAAAAATATGTTATAATTTTGCATAATCTTAATCAATCAATGAGAATAGAAATATATTGATATTACATATGGAAGCGATGATAAAACTAATATGCAAAATCAGTATTTCAAATCAAATAGTTCAAATAAATCTAGTAATATTATTGAATCATCTAATTTGGATTTCATACTAGTTAATTTTCATTCTTTATTCTTTATTTTCTTTATTACAAGAAACGGCCCGGCCGATCTCTACCAAAAACTAATCAGCACGATTCCCAACCAATATCTTTCGAACGGTTTTTGAATTTTCAAAATCGATTAAGAATTGCGGGCTAAAACGTGGACAAATTTTTTTTCACTTTTCTGCTATCTACAAAGAAACGGCTCGGGCGATCGCCACGCAAAACTCAGAAACGCTAGTAATCGGTCCAACCGTTTTTGAGAAAACGTCGATTTACGACAAAAAATCTGTTCGCACACACGCACACACACACCTACTTTTTCCAAATTTGGTCTCATTCGATTCAGAATGGCTTGAAACGTCGAGAAAACATAAAATTAGCGATTCGGATTTTTTGATGAAAACATAAACTTCTCCTTCGGGAAGTTAAAAAACATAATAGTTGTTTTTCGTAGCTGCAATTTTCTATTTAAGTATTTAATTTTTTTTATCATTTGATCATTTATGTTAAAAATAAATTGTACATCACAGTGTCAATAGCATTCGTTATTATTTACTGCCTCTTAAATAAATTTGTTTATTAATTCTTTTAGACATAGGTGCATAAAATTATATATATATATTACGATATTATATATCGTTATATTTGTAATTTGTATTAACTATAAATGTTTAGTCAAACTATTCATACTATTCTAATCAAAGAAAATGTCAATAAAAAATGGGATAAGGATAAAAAGTTTGTGTTAAATCTATTGTCTTTTAGGGTTTGGCTTGGCTTAAACGCACTTTTGAATCCTTCAACCCCTTGAAACAGTGATGATCATCAATTCTTCTCCCATAATTTTCCGATATTAATAATGACGTTTATCAAAATTAGATTCTCTGGCTCTCATTCTACCACCTCAGATGGGTAGCCCTAGCCACGCAAATGTGGGTGCTGGCACTTTAAGACGATGAAACAAGTGCCAAGAGACACTTCCGGGGTGAACTGAATAAGTGATATCGTTCCTATATGACGTAAGATCTGTAACGTCAAACGAAGTGTAGGAAACGCTACTAAGGTACCCCAGTAGCAGCATCTCGTTTTCTATTCTCATATGCATCTAGAAGTGCGACGCCGTACATGCACGTCAGTTCACCTGTTAAAGTGTTTTCGGCAAAAACAAAGAAGAGACACGGAGAATGTGTTTAGTAATATAACATGTCAAACAGATTGAGATTTTAGAAGTCGGAAAAGTAGAATGGACAGATATGGATAATGGAGGTTGTCATAGAAATTGTCAAGAAAGCGAAGAAGTGACCTAGTTTTTTTTTGTAAAAATACTTTCATAATATTAATATTATACGGTTATTTGTTTGATATAATTTTATAATTTTATACTGATCGTGAAGACGTAAATATTTAGTAATATCACATGTCAACAGATAGAGATTTTAGAATGCAGAAAAGTAGAGTGGACATATATAGATGATGGAGGTTGTCATGAAAAAACTTTCATAATTTTAATATTATACGGTTATTTGTTGAATAGAATTCTATAGTTCTATATTGATCAGATAATGACAAATATTGTTGAAAAATGTATTTCCATTTTAAATAAGACCATTTAAGGCACTGCGGTGTGAAATGGCAATAGGATTTCATTTACACTATTCTTCCCTGAATCGAGTTGGAGTTTAACTCAGCTCACGGTACTACCCATTATTATTATTATTGTTGTATATTCGGTTCAGATCAATAATCTCATTTAACATTATATATTCAATATAGTGCCAACCAAATTGCCAACATTTTTTTACAATTAGATTATACAAGGACTTTTCCCATGTACTATTGGTTAAATATAAGTGGTTTTTCGATCTCTTTTAAACCAATGTAGCTTTACAATAAAAATATTATACAAAGAAAATAATTTTTCAACAAAGAAACATTTATAAATTTAAAAATACCTTCACTAAGTGTATGTTTCTACATAATAAATTATTTAATATTTTTTGGAACAAAATTAACTATTTTAATTTGCCAATAATAATAAAAATTGATCAAATATATATATATATATATATATATATTATATATATATTCGTTTAACTATATTTATAATCTGGAAATTACTTACGATTAAGTAAAACAATGAAATAATCTCTTAAGTCAAAAATTAATTAAACCATTTTAAATTCATTTTAAAGTTACGGTAATATCGTATAATTGACCGTAAAAAACTGAAAATTATAAATTTCATATATTTATCAGCCTTTTTAACGTTGCAATACTATTATATTATTGACTACAGAATAATGAAAAACTGTTTAATTAATTTAAAACTTTAGTCTCAAAGAGTACATTTTTAAAATATATAATTCAATGATTTTAAGACAGAACTTTTGAATTATTATTCTATATTATTTCAACAATATTTATACTTTCAATATTTTTATTCTATAAATATTTTAATTAAATAATGTTTTTAGTTTATAACTACGTTTTTTGATTACTTTTTAATGCATAACCTTCGAATTAAGTCTGTATCGTACCTTATTCGAAAAATGTAGCTTAATTCTATTTATTATTTTAGTAATGCAACACTAGACTTCTAAATTATTTAGAATTCTCTCCATAAAGTGAATTCTAAATTATTATATTTACTTAAATTTTATATTTTTTTCTCTCATTTTCATGTAACAATCGCTTATAAGATTTTATTGTATCTTGATTTTTTCGAATTTTTAAATTTATTGAATTATCACTTTTCAATATAGAATAGGGGCGATAAAATCCATTTTTTAAGGATTTTACCACCCCCACACGTGGCGATATTCAAAAATACCCCCCTCCCCTACCAAACATCACGTATATTTTTAGTTACGAGAAAAAATTGTAAAATTTTTGATTTTTTGTCAAACCCTTAAGAACCTCACGTGATTAATGGACGCTTCCTAACGTGCATTGGCGTATCAAAATTTGTTTGGGGCCCTCTATATTTTAGAACCTCCGAATTCTCATTTTGCATAGTGGCCCTTTCCACGAATGTACCCAAATTCTATTTATATCTTAGGTATTTTTATTCTCTACCATCTTTAGTAATTCCTTTGTATCGATTAGTCCTTTATCGGCGACCGATCCCGCGTCCGGCTTTTAGCCGCCGCGCGAAATACTCACATCGAGACCCATTCCATCACGCTCGGCGTTTAGAAGTGAATACCGAATACCATTTTATTATCACCGCGGGAGACATTTCATGAGAAAAGGTGAATTTACTGCCCAGACCAATGAGAATGACTACCACTTGAATATCATACCGAAGTGCTTTCCTTTACAACCACTTAAGTAATAGATCATCTCACGCTGAATTTATTCTGGCAACTTACAATTTCGAATTACGTGCCTTCGTACCTTTGTGAGTGCATATGTCTGATGGTAATGGTATGTATATTAGATTTTGAAATATGAAGTCAAATTTGAATTTTTCAAACAGGAAACGTTCAAGATGTTGGATGTTGAAATCGTGCAAATTCGTACAGTATGGGAAATTTCCACGTATTGTTAGTAAAGATACCTATATTGTGAATTTTTCTTAATTTAAAAATAATTCAAACCCTTGTATACCCTAGTAATTCTGAAATACAGTAGTACTTTTAGTGATAAAGTAATAAATTGAATAATATGAACTAAATAAATTAAAAATTCATTATATAATAGACTAGCAATCCCGACGAACTCCGTTTCGCGACCAGATGGTTTCGTGAGAAAGATGAACAAATTTTCTGTTTGTTTAATATTTGAAAAGGAAAAATTTGATTTTATTATACAACAGTAATGAATTTATTTCGATTACAAAAATGAAGTTTTTTTTCGTTGAACTTCTCTAAGTAAATGAAAGTAAATCCGCAAATTATCCGTTTCATTGAAGTGCTCTTTGGTAAACCACATTATTTGTTTTTTGGTCTGACGTTAACACAAACAAAGCGGATGGTTTTCCAACTCGTAAACGGGCAACGTATAACTGCCCATGTGAAAAACAATGATTTTCTAAATAATCTATTTGAAATTTATCCCGAAAACACTAAGCGATTGGCCTTGCGACTTGTTATTGCGAACGCAAGGCAAACTGGAAATTGCAATCGTTTGAAGTCAAACGGAAGACCAGTCGGAATCATTGGTATGTCATCAAATCGCCAGCAATTTTTGATTGAATGATGAAATTCAGTGCGTGTACATCATTATTCTTTGCGGCAAGAATTGCTCGTTGACTTAACCAAGCATAATTCTGATAATTCTCACTAATGTCATTACTTGAATTTTTAATTACGGTGCGTGAAGTTCCAGCAATTTGCATTAGGGCACGATGTCATGCACCACTAATTTTCTTAGCTATGAACCTTGCGGAGCCCGAAGCCTTTCCAACGAGTGTAATATTGTCGAAATCGGTTCGTGCGTTCTGGAAGTATTTCGTCAGGAAGGAAAACCCGACTTATTTTTATATATATATATAGAAGATAACAGAACTAAAACTGAGGTTCTATTGTTATTTATATATTAAGATAATAAGTTTAATATAATAATATAATAATACTATAAGTTTATATATTTTAATATAATAAAACTTGTCATAACATATTTGTTCAATTATTAAAAACTCCGACCTCAATTATAGATGGCAGAATTTGCGCATTTTATTATGTAATTTATTTACCTATTATGAAGTTGTTGAAATTGTATTTATATACATATTTTAACAATATTCTAGTTCTAGCTGTGATCGTGCTCTTAAAGTCATACTGTCATGTTTGGTGAAATGTTGTCAAATACTAAACAAAAAATATTATTATTTGAACAGCGATTAAAATTTAAGAA
Source organism: Ctenocephalides felis (assembly GCF_003426905.1). Lineage (NCBI taxonomy): Eukaryota > Metazoa > Arthropoda > Insecta > Siphonaptera > Pulicidae > Ctenocephalides > Ctenocephalides felis. The sequence continues at coordinate 15,664,703 of NW_020537324.1, read as the reverse complement.
TCGTATAAGCTGTTGTGATGATTTGAATTCAATAACTAAGTAGGTTTTATAGATGACAACCCAAACAGTGTTTATTTCCATGTGGCAAACTTTCTATTATTACAATTTCTGTGATACTGAGGATTTTTTGCTTTCTGCAGCAATGTCGAAAACTTCAGTCGAAAACAAACCGATATGAATACCGTTTGATATCAGGTTGCCCAAACTCAAACTCCCACAGTCTAACCAATACTCCGAGAGAAAACTTTTACAAAAATATTCTTTGTTATTGGAATTATGTGAATTTCAACAACTAACCACATCAATCTTTCTCCAAGAACGAAAGCTCCCACAAATAATAACCATAACAAGCAATCCTCTCAATTTTGAATTAATAATTTGAGACAACCACATCTGCACCCAAGGTTTCCTCCTTTCCATGTATGAATTTTGTTGAAGTTTTCGGACTTGTCAACAAAGGTGGTAGCTAGACCTCGCCGTAGGTGTTTGTTGGTGCGCCCATACGTCAACCGCAACATTTATTACTATTTAATGATTTGTACTCCTCTCTGCGGTATTTCCCAGGGGATGCGGGCCAGACGGGATCCGTGAGTAGTGCGGATTCAACCTTCGTACATTGCACAAAAGGTGCACACAATAAGTCGCATGGTCCTATTGTGACCACTGGTTCTAGTGCGGAAATTATAAGAAAACTGGTTTGAGAAGAAATAAGTTTATATATAAAAACAGAAAAACATTGTAATTTGATATTAGTAGATACGTTTAGTGGACAATCTAATTCCTCATATAATTGTTTGTTTTTTTTATAATATACTCCTTGTGAAAATTATATACCTAGTTTTCATTAACCTATCTACCCATTGTTTTCATGAACATATTCCAAACTAAATTAATTTTAAAAAAATCATAAATACCTACTGAATCCATACCAAATTTCAAATTGTTGAATCAATCTAGATTCCTAAGTAATTATTTTTAAAATTTAGTATACCATAATTAGTTATGTAAAATTTATACCCCCTACAGTAAAAACTTTCTCTAGGATATTGTGACGAAAAAGAGTTTGTTGTGCCTTTCTTTGGGGTGAAATAAATCTCTCTACAAACACAATTCGACAAAATATGCAAGAAATCCCTCTACAAACAATTCGACAACATCAAGAACTGAGTTTTATCATTTTTATTTCATACCCTATTTTCATTCTTAGATGACCTTATTTATATTTGATTTACTCATAATTATTTAATGCAAGATGATCTAATTATCATTTAAATGATCTCTAGAAAAATTTGTGTCAATACTAAAGATGATTATTAATTCATAATTTTATTTGTTCTGATACTAAAGATGATTAATATTCATAATTTTAGCTAAGAAAATACGATTCACAAAATAATACCTAATACGAATCACAAGATGCTTAATCATTGAAATGCTCTTTAGAAAAAATTATTTTAATACTGAAGATAATTATTAATTTAATATATATGTTTAATATATAGTTAGGATTTTACGAATCACAAAATAGTGAATATAGTAACTTATAAATTCATTAATATTAATAATTTTCAATAACTTTCATTTTACAATAATACAACAAAAAATTTATAAGATTTTTGTTTATTATATATATATATATATATATATATATATATATATATATGTGTGTGTGTGTGTGTGTATGCGTGTGTAATTATAATCAAATAAATTTTAGTAATAAGAAATATGACATGATTAAAAATTTGATGACCTATAAATAAACAAATCTTTAACATATAATCCAGGAAGATCACTACTGTATATAATATAAAGAATATCTATATCCCTTGCTATTTGAAACCTTTATTGGCACAAAATTTAACAACAATGATTCAATTCAAATTCTGATTAAAATTAATGCTTTTCCCATTGGCTTTGACACCCGGGAATGAAATCGAATAAAATTGTATCCCGTTATACTAAAAAGCTCTATATTTTAAATCTGCCGGATTTAAATCAAATATTTTATTAAATGTACATATTTTCATTGTATCTCATTAAATTAAGCTTATTTAACTAGCTCAAAAAACATTAGCGTAAAACGGATTGCGTCGTGTTGATCCATATAATAAATGGTGTGTGAACACTTATAATATAATGATAATACGTTTGTTTATTTGTTATGTAATGATATTTATTAAGTAATTTTTGGTCCTAAGTCTTAACCCTCCGTCTGTCGGATATTTATTTATTTTCGAACGGTCGGAGTAGTCTGGCTGGACCACACATTTTTTCGTCCTGATTTTTTCATTGATCGACTGCTAATAAATTTTTAGGAAAAGTCCAGAAATTTCTAGTCGATATGATTACTAAAAGTATTTTTTTTAAATTGAAGTCGAAAAAAGTCTGGCCAGACCACTTCTACCGACGGAGGATTAAAGTCAATATAAAAATGTTCAAATCTTCGATATATTTTAGTATTTTAACATATTAGTATTTTCAAAATTTATATTAGATGATGAAGAGACATGTGAAATTGTACCGAGTATTTATTTCGCTAGCAGATAATTTAGCCGCTTTTAGAATTATATTGCACATCCATATATACATGTTAGCAAAATTACGATACTACAATACGTTGTCGCGCAATTGTTGGTAGGTACAAATTCTATCTAATTTGCATTCGCGTACATTGCGCGCCGCTGACTCGACAGTCATAAAATGAAATGACTGCGTGCATACTTTTGTCACAATTTCAGAAACACCGGAACTCTTGTACATTACTTTCGGAATGAATTCATAAATTCGCAGTTTTCATTCTGCTACAAACGCTCGCCTTACCTGCCGGCTAGCCCGACAATTTATACACACGTACGTATGGAGCTAACGTGGTGCGCCGAGCCGAGAATATTTCACAAGTCACTTCGCACACACGGATAGCCCGCCAGGCTTCACCGATTCTTATCAAGAACACCTTTAATCCAATAGGCGTTGAATATGAGGGAAAGTACTTATACAATCATTTTTTATTGTAAACAGCAATCAGAACTTATGAGTCGTATAAGCTGTTGTTCTAATTCGACTTTATACTATACTTAATACTAGTTCTACGGATGGAAACCCAGTACCAGTTGTCCTATCTCTGTGTGATAAATTATTATTACATTGTCTGTAAAAGGGCAAATACACGTTGCTATTTATATGTGGTCAATGAGAATATTTCACAAGTCACTTCGCACACACGGATAGCCCGCCAGGCTTCACCGATTCTTATCAAGAACACCTTTAATCCAATTCGTGTTGAATATGAGAGAAATTACTTGTACAATTTTTTTTTATTGTGAACAGAATCAGAACTTGAGAGACCTATAAGCTGTTGTTCTAATTCGACTTCATACTAAACTTGAGACTAGTCGGTTCTACAGATGGAAACCCAGTATCAGTTTTTTATATCAGCATGATAAATTATTATTACATTTTCTGTAACAGAGCACCACTTATATGTGATAAATGTTGAATAACTTGAACAATTTTCAGTGAATTTTGATAAACTTTTTTTTATTATCAAATTCAAAGCCTTACATTTTTTTCCAGCTAGGTTCGAAAAACCACGTCGATCAAATAACCCCCTTCATTGCGCAAACAAAACTTCGCTATTTTTTGGCATTTTCCATGACATTCGCTAACATCTCGACTGGCCACCAAGATCGCCCAAATTTGACTGCACCAGACTTTTTATTGTGGAGTTTTTTAAAAAACAAGGTGTATGCCAACAAACCAAAGACTTTGGACAAGCTGAAAAATAACATTTGAGCTAAAATCGTTGCGATGTCGCCCAAGATGCTGGCAAATGTCATGGAAAATGCAGAAAAAAGAGCGAAGTTTTTTTTGCGCAATGAAGGGGTCATTTGATCGACGGAAAAAGTTGTATGCTTTAAATTTGATAATAAAAAAGTTTTTCAAAATTCATTTAAAATTGTTCAAGTTAGTCAACATTTCCATTGACCACATAAAAATGGCGTACCCTGTATTCATTAATGCAGCAATGCCATATCAGGGTTATTTTTGCTAGGAAACATAATTGCTATCTACATATATATCCAAGTAAAAAACTGTTGTCAATACTGCTTGACAACAGGTTGCTCGAAGAGAGATTAAACTTGAGATTTTTGGTCCAGGTCTAGTAGTTTTAGCCTTTTAACTTCGAGCAAGCCCTGACATATACAATTTTAAACTATTAATTTATCTTTACAAGTACTTCTTAACCGCAGCTTTATAAATCTCAGATCTGAAAGGAACTGGTATTATTCTCGACTGAGTTTGCATGTAAGAAGACTAAGGGCCAAGTAGCATAAAAATGATTATATATAATTACATGGTTATATTTTATACGCATATTTATATTATACATATATCATAGATTTAACACTGCCATTTCGAACTTCAATCAACAACAACCGCCATTTCTTTACCATTTCTTACAGTATTCGCAAACGAAAACTCAAATGCTATCAAAATAAAACAATTTAATGAGTTCTTTCTAATATATATAAGTTTTATCGAAAGAAATATTTTTGTTTGCATATATAAGTATGTAAAGCATTGCCTTGAAATAAATCAGCTTATAGGAAAAACATCACGTGGCATAAAGAACTTAAAATCCTTTTGAAGGGTTTGAAGCAAAATATGATGAAGACTAAGTATGTCTCTGAAAAATACTGGAAGGCTCAATTTATAAATGTTATAAACCAACATATTGCATTATTTTTAAATAATTTACATTGAATGATAAACAATTTTTGTGATGGTATCAAATTCTACTCGAATAAGATTTTTTCTAATTGAGAAGTTTTGTGGAAGTGAAATGACAATGTTGCTTATAACACAACAAAAAGTCATTGATCCAAAAGACAAAATGAAGTTATTTAGTTCCATGATAATGACTTCGATTTTCTAACAAAAATTTGTAATTACTTAGTTGCCAACCATATAGCACGATTTTACTCATTGCCTTGAGCTTTCTCTTCACGATAAATACTTTTTGCCCGAATAATTGAGAAGCATCGTCCCAAACGTGTCATGATAGCAATTGCAATGTGTTTTCTGAACACGGTATTAATTAGTATCGCCACGATCCAAAGTCTTTCTAACTCTGTCCCAGTAGAGTTAGTTTGCTGTGGCTGTAGCCGTAAATGTAGCTGTTTCAATGCTAGTTTCGTTTTGTTTATGGGAAACGGCGCGAGTATCGCGACCTCGAGGAAATGAAATAAGAAACTAGCTCTTCGCTCGGCGGGAAGGGGCGACGAAGGTGCAAACTGGAAGTTAGTCGTAACTTCTGTTGCGGATAAATTGTCTTTTTTAATCAAACCGAAATGCCACACGCGAGATATAGAAGACTTCTAATATCAACGCGAAATTGTTCCGACGAAGGTGGGGTTTTTAATAGGCGGGAAGACAAGATTGGCTATATATCTGGTAAAATTGGTCTGTTTTATTTTATATTTTATCACTTGTAATGGTGACAATCACGAGGTTCTGTTAGTGCTATGTAATTAATTTTAGTCACTATAAAAATATAATATAATATAAAGTCACTATGTAATTCATAATAAAATATACAAGTTATTACTATCATCTTTTTTCTTATACGCACTCACTTATAATCTACAGGTATTTGAATGTACAAAGATTTATTATCCTTTACCCAGAAAAATAGAGGGTTGGTTACAAAAGTGGCTAGTCAAAAATTGACTATATGGACTCGCTCTAGGTAAGTGACTACAATGATTGGACCTGAATCAAAGATCCTGAGTTATATCCTGTTTCGAGCAGCCTGTTGTCAAACAGTAGTAACAAAGGCTTTCACCTAGTCATATTAATAGCAATATGTTTTCAAGTGAAAATAGCCCTGATCCGACATTGTTGCATCAATAATTATTCGCCCCATCATAGAAATTGTGATAATAATTCATCATACAGAGATAAATGTTTGTGTTGCCATCTGTATAACCGACTAGTATTAAATCAAATCAGTTCGGCAGTTTTCAGAATATTTAGCTTCAAACACTGATTGCTGTTCAAATAATAATCAAAAAATAAAAATCCTATGAGGCAAGTTGATCTGGAATAATTCATAATAAAAATAAACCAATCATTACCTAGTGAATTTTACAATTAACCACAATAAAAACTAAAATCCTCTACATTTGAATAACTATAGACTCCAAATAATTATATCCGTAGTACAGCGCTGCATTTAGCTATATTTATACATTGATATACTTAATCTGTTTAATATAGATTATACAAAATTGTATATTTTGTAAAATTATAATGTATTTTTCATTTGAATACATGTAAAACTCAATTAATAATCATATTATTATTAGAACCAAATTAGTTTGATTTTTTATTCGTAATCAGTAATATTTAGTAAATAGGGTTAACAGCGAGTCCCTAAAATATGTTCTCAACCCGGAACGACACGCCGTTCGAGGGTAGCAGAAGCGACATTCGGCCGGAAAACATAATTGTTGTAAAATTTAAAGATACTTGTATCGTATGATATATTTAAAAACTTCTTACATAAATTATATTTGAATTCATAATTTTTAAATGTAATTCACACATTTTATAGCTTTTTTATTATATATACTTAAACAGATAGATTGTTAAATATTTAAATTTCCTTTTAAACAAAGTAGATTTATTATAGTTATTCGTGGATACTCTAATTTAATATCATTGACACAATTTTTTCTATCCAATACAATGCATAATCTTTAATAGTATAATGATTAATTCGAAAATATGATTTGAAATATCGTATAGCTTCAATTTTTGTATCAAATTTTTATCTAAAAAAAGCCAGGACCAAAATTGAAGAATTTGTTATTATGAATACGTTATGTTAGTATTATTGTATAATTATACAATATATGTTAATGAATACATAAAGTACATGTGTGCAAAAAAAATACTACAAGTTTCCATTACTATGTAGGTCATTTGCATTCGTTTTATTGCTCTTTTTATACGTTTTTCTGCATATATCGCTGTGAATTTAAAAGCACACTATATTTTGAGAACAATTTGCTTAGTGATGCATGTGTCCAATATCTTCCACGTTTCGCACATCATGGAATCGCCGAGGACGATCCTACACCCGTTAGAGCGAATGGAAATAATCTTCAACATTCGGTACATGTAATATCTAAGTTGCAAAACGGAGGTGGCCAAATGTAGACAGATAGCTGGATAATATTGCACAATTTGATAAAAAAAATATTTTATAAATATACAAGAATTCAACTTGTAATTATTCACATTTTGCCAGCTTCAATGAAAAACTGATAAATTGTATTAATAAAAATTACAATACTTCAATTTGAGACAACTAATTTTAATTAAAATCAATAGTAGTTAATTCCAGTCAATAAAAACTTACCACAAGTTTCTCTTGGAATATATCAACCAGCATTTTAATTTATGAAATTGATTAGTGAAGTCTTGAGAAAACTTACAAGATCAAAGGTAAAATCAGCAGGTGAACATTCAAAAACACGCACATCCTTTTCTTCAAAAGAAACGAAAGAACTGACAAGTTAAAAATAGTTGTTCAAGTAAAAATGCATAAGTTTGCTATCCATTCCAAACTTGAGTTAACTGCATATAAATTTAGCAATATTTTAATAGATGTATTATTTTAGATGCTTAAATATTACATCGCATAATAAATTTTCGAATCATTTCGTTAAATTCAAAATACTTCATGAATTTCCTTATTAATTATTGTTAAATTGTAAAATGTAATATTAACTTACCGTAGGGTAAGTTATAGTAATTGCAAAAAATCCAAAATTATTTTTTTATATATCTTTACGTTTCAAAGGTTTCTGAACATTGTGGTATGCCTTAAAAAACGAAGGTATGTGTGTTTGTGAGAGTATGTGTGTGCGTGTGCGGATACAAATTTTTGTCGTCTATCTCGGGACCAGGCGTCTAGCCGTTTCAAAGATACAGGGCAAAAAATGCCAAAAATTGTAAAACTTTTTTAAAAAATATAATTTTCTAAATTCCAAAAATGTGTCTGAAGGCTCGACATCATCACTAGTTTTTGTTCGGCTTTTGTTGAAATTGTAAAAGTAGATTAACAATGAAATACTTTGTATTTTAGGATGTGCTTTATGTATAATCTTCGAAGGCTGAACTACCCAGCAGATGTGCCCTTACACATATCATACAGAAATAAAAACCTCCCTGACGGCTCCTAACTATATGAAGAAAACATAAATCATGCATCACTTATCAGACGCACTGGACGAAAAGGGGATTTCGACGCTGCCGTTTTATTTGCTTCATGGTATCATTTGCTTTTTTTACTGTTATTTCTTGTATTTTTTTCTTTTGGTTCTTTTTGAAACTTTACTCATACATCTGCACAATGTAGGAATAAAGAAATACTAACATTCGTTACTTGTCTGAAATCTCATGTGTACTTAAAATAAATTTTCTAAAATTCATCATGAAGTTGCATATTATAGTATTTTTATGTACAACCTTTGTTTATAATTGCCTAGAACTGATTGTAAGTTATTATAATGTTAACAAAACAACTTCTTTTACATTCGATAACTTTTCAAAACGCTCGATATACAGCTGATAAATGTAAAAAGCGTTCAATATCGCAAATGACACATTTGAGAACATTTAGGAAAGCCATCGAAAGTTTCCGGGAAGATTCAACAGTTTTCAATAGATAAACTTGGAGTATGAACATGTTCCGGAACAAGGTAAAGAGATGTGTAAAATGGTTATCGGGTGAAGTATCATAGAATACTGATAGAAACAAAATTGTAGGTACGATTGGGTAAAGTAAATAAAAAAATACAAAAAAAATGGTACAGTCTTCTGACTATCTAAATTTAAAGATGTAGAGAGAGACGGAAAGAAATGAATTTTAGAATAGAAACACTATTTTTTTTATAATGGAAATAACTAAGCGTGTCAAAGAGTACAGAAGTAATAAATTGTAATTTCTCTATAGTAAAAAATGTAATACTGTTTTGTTAATCTCAATTGAACCCTCATCAATTGAAATTATCTATTTATCTTTATTTGGTATGAATGTAATAATCACATTCACCAAAGAAATAACAATTCGACTGCCCCGCATATAAATATTAAGAATCAACCAAATAGAGCATTTCTATTAGTTTATGAATAAATAATATATGAATGTACATTATACTAATATCCCTCTTGCAATAAAAGCCCACAATATTCCACAAAGCTATAAATAAGGCTCCTGGGTTTTGCTGGATACTATGGTGGGTGGTGTATCAGAAAGCATAACCAAATAAAAGAGAGAACTTGGTATTCTTGATGTGGAGAAGGCGGATATTAAGCAACCTTTGGTTATATTATCCAGCGCCCGGTGCAAAACGGCTACGTATTGCACCGAAGCACGCAATGTGTACATTTATATTGTACCTGCGGTGCGATACCTATCTGTTTGATACAATATGAAGAGTTCAGTTCGCAGACTGAGACGGGCAGGGCCGTACTGGGTAATAGTTTAAAACTAGTTTATTTACAAAATTTAGAAGACGAAGAAATCATAAAATGAACAATACCAAAAACAAAAATCTTGGATTTATGTATGTTTTGGATTTGTTGTAGCTGTGTTCAAACAGAAAATCCACTCAACAATAAAAAAATTAGAATTAGTTATATTAAGTAGGACTGAAAGTTGGTTGGCTACCACTAAGATTTTTTATAAATTTTTCGGACTAATTTCTATTTTTTTATTTTATTATAATGCACAATTGGAAAACACATTTAACCCTAAATTTTCACCCCTTTAACACAAATTCCTTCTTCGTAATAATCAGTGTAGTAATCCGTTCTTTATCCAGTCCATCGTCGAGCTTATGAAGAAGCTTAAATTTACCATCAAAAAGTTATTTTTGTTAAGGGTTGCAAAAAATCAGATTTTGTTACATTCCGTAGAACTAAAAGTCGGTTGGCTACCCTTAAGATTATTTTTTAATTTTTGAACCAATTTTTATTATTTCAATTTATTATAATGCTCAATTGAAAAACTCATATAAACCTAAATTTTCACCCCCTTATCAGAAACCCCTATTTTGTATTAATCATTGTACTAATCGTACCGTTTTTCCTACAGATCACAGTAAGTCAATATTTGTCAATATTTCTCATTGAACTTTTTTTCATTGAGAATTATGTATTTAACACTCTTTCTGAATTCACTTTGAATTTTTAATAATGCAAAATTGATACTCCTATTTTGTAAAAGTTAGTATTTAAATTTGACATTTTTAACTTCTCGTAGAAAAAATTATAGCAATTTCAAAAATGGAAAATTCAAATTTTTGCAGATCTTTAGGTTTCAAGGCCTTCTGAACATTTTGAATACCGTAGATAAAATGAATGTATGTGTATATATGCGTGTGTGTGTGTGTGTGTGTAGTATGTATGTACGTTGTATGTGCGGATACATATTTTCGTAGACGATTTCGAGAGCACAAATTAACCGATTTGAATGTTTCCAAAAGCATTTTACTTGTATTGATAGAATGAAAATTTGAATAAATTTTTGGGACGGCGGGTCCAGCGGTTTCGGAGATCCAATGAAAAAAAGTGAAAAAATGCCATTAAGCTAAATAAATGATTATTAGGCATATGCACATATCAGAAAGTTAATAAAGATATTAATAATAAGTGGTAAGTTATAGTAATTGCAAAAAATGGAATATAAAATGATGAGGATTCAGAGAGCACCGATTAACCGATTTGAACGATCTCAAAAGCATTTTACTTGTATTGATGGAAATAAAAATTTGAATAAATTTTTGAGACGCCGGGTCCAACGGTTTCGGAGATCCAATGAAAAAAGTGAAAAACATGTCATTGAGCTAAAAAAAAAAGATAATTAGATATATGCACATATCAGAAAGTTTATAGAGATTTTAATAATACGTACATATTTTGTTTTCATGTCTATGGGTTCTATATCAAGATTTATAATATAATGTTTAAAACAGTGCTTGTGCTCTTGATATTTTATCTAAAACAGCTTTGCAGTCAATCGCTTTACAAAAAATTCAAAATTTAAAAAAATATGTTATTTAAGCATCCTTAAAACATGTTTTCAAACTTCAGAAAAGAGCACTAAGAGTCATGTTCTCTCTTAACTCGATGACAAGTTGTAGAAATATTTTTCAGAAGTATAACACTCTTACCGTTTGTAACATATTCCTACTTATTACACTTCTCTTTATAATAAATGTAATAATGTAATAAAGTGTGTGTTTCATAAAATCAAGACACAAAATTAAATTAGTTTAGCACTCCTTTATTTGTATTTTATATTTGGTTTTGTTCATTTAATTGTAAAATTGTGAATTGTATATCTAATACATCTAATACATCTAACTTATTATATGCTAAATTTAGTAATATAATCTGCAAAGTTTTATAAATTTGCCTTAAGGCAAGTGCCATGCACCAATACTTTTGCACTACATTTATTTTCTATCAACATCTAGTTATTGCATCGGTCAGATCAGTGATCTATACTAGACAATAAAGAAAAATATTTTACAAAATGAAAACATATATTTCCCATGTCGGTTGAATTCCACTTGTTCGATATTGACTTTTGCCCGATTCGCGCGTCTGATATGGTCCTGTGCATCGAAAAGTCCGCCGGGCGGAAAGTATCCCACTATCCCACTATCCGCCCCAGTTCGAAACCTGGCGGGAACTCCTCAGCGATAACTTTATGTTAATTGGCGGGCGAATATCAAGCGGCGGAGGTATATTGTCTTGTACGTGTGATGTATGGATCTAAATCGGGTTAAGGGTTGTTTTACACGAATGCTATATTTTGCGATGCCGCCGTATATTTATTTTGTTTATTCGTGCTCACGGTTATTAACAGAAACCGCAAATGTTTTCGGTTCGGTTTGGAGAAATCAAAATATTATATCTGATTTAACTGTTTGCAGAACTATTGTTGAGTTATATCTTTAGATATTAGTAAAGTTTACATATTAAAATATTGTATATTACATTGTTCTGTTATATTAATAACAGAACAGCACGCACGTGCGTACAGTCAATCATTATTTTATACATATATATATATATATATATATATATATATATAAATAGCTTTATATATACAGGGTGTCCCAGAACTCAACGTCAAACTGAGGGAGGAAGATAACTGATCATAACTGTCATAAAAAAAGGACACGTAGTTTAACACTTAGGGGACGGCATCGATTTCAAAACAATCTACTGTACCGGCTGTAAACTTGATTTCATTGTGTATGTTATGCAATTTGTTTGATAAAAACTTGTGGTCATTGAAGGACATACATTTATAACATTAATTTATTTTTGATCTTTTTATAAAGAATGGTGACGTTCAAAACAATTTTCAAATTGCCTTCCTCCTAGTGCTTTTCTGTCAGAATAGTCAATACAATCCCTTTTTCTTTCTCTCGCATTTAGAATATGCCACTGATTAGTCAGTATATTTGTTCATTTTTGTGCTGCCATAATAGTTTATTTTTTCTATTATATTGCCAAATAATTCATTTGTAAAATGTAAAGTAAATTGGATGTCTTATATTGCTTGGTATGTGTAGTCGGGGTGTTTGTTGAGGTTCAAACTCGATTATTGAAGGAGAATTGACACATTCGCTAATGTCTTACCGCTCTTCATTTAATTGGTCGAACTTCTTCTTCTTTTTGTTAGTTGGATAATATCATTATCACATTCATCACTATCTTTGGTGCGAATAGTTTTTTCGTGAAAATTGTCTGTATGAATGTCTATTTGAAACTCATCCTCACTATTGCTTGATTCACAAAATATACCAGTCGTTTTTCCATATTTAAAAGCGCTGGGTCGGTTTAAATATTAAAAAAACTATATAGCAAAGAAAAAGGCTAAAAATACTACTAAAATAACTTAAAATTATTTTCAAAATGCAATACTGTTTATCACTGCTATATGTAATTTATTCAACTTTTCGATGCAAACTGAGTCATTGTTTATAAAATAGCCTGTACCTCACGAAGTATGTTTGTCCACTCAGTGAAACCTATAGCTTTGGTAAAAATATGACAATTTTTTAAGTAATTTTTCATTTAATTTGTAGGTTTTTATTTTTTAGTTATTTTTTATATGAAACTAACAAGTATTTTATCGTTTTACAATCCTGCGCCAACTTTTGATGAAATTATCAACACACTTTATTACATATTTTCAAAGGAGGAGCTCTCGAGTTTACAAATTTTGAACATATTAAATATATTAGTTTAACAAAACGTTCTTAAAAACTTGGGCAAAAGTGTCATAATTTACGATTCTCAGAAATGTTATTTACGGTTACTGCTCCAAAGCTTATAGATAAACAAAATTAATAGAAATTACCCATAAAGATGATCATATTTACGCTAAAGCTTTAGGTTGAGCTTAAAAGCTCATACTCATAATTTCCAAATTACGTGATATAATCTTTTATATAATTACTTGATTACATTGCTTATTGTAAAACGGATTTACATTTTTCCTACAGTATAATCATAATACTCGTGATTTTAATTGTTTCCAGTTTGTAATTAAATTATAATGGTAATAAAATAAAAATATTATGGTATTATATTCACAGATACATTCTGAAGGCGTAACAAAGTATTAAATATTCCCACAAGTATGATGTGATAATCTCAATCTAAATTAACAATACAAGAACGTTTAACGTTTTTCGTTATTTATGACTGTGTTTTCAGTCATCAACTTGATAAATGGTAATTTCTTCTAAAAACGCAAACATCAACTGTTCGCGTAGAAACTGAATTAACGAACTGAGTAATTAAAACTTATTAATGCTCTTCCATAAAACGTTAGTATATATGATGAGTACGTGATGCGCGGCTATTAGAGCTTCAAGTCAGTTTGTTCTTGGGAGTCAAGCATGAAAAACCGTGACAGCGATCCATCAGGGGCTACGGCGTGGATTGTAGACGAAGAGTAGAGGTGGAAATAGTTCTAAGCTCTTATTCTTATAACTTTGTGCAATATGGATAATTTGTTTTTAATATCAATTTACTTATTATTTATTAACTTCCGGTAGGGTAAGTTATAGTAATCGAAAAAAATCAACTAGTGGGGTATATGGCATCGTGCCGTAAGGCAAATTGCTGGAACTTCCCGTACCGTAACGAAATGTTCGAGAAATACTGAATGTTTTCAAATAGATTATTATAAATATTGTAACATTGTCTAATATTTATAAGAATTATATACAGTGAATTGCAAAGTTAAAATGATTTGTTTAAAGTATATTACAACTTTAGTCAGAATTAAAAATAAAATCTGAATTATTTTCGATATACAAAAAAAAACAAAAAAAAGTAAATAATAAAAAATGAAACAACATTTTTTTCCAAAATCAATTATTTTGTTAAAACTGAAAGTTCTTTGAATCATTTAAATTGGACGCTTAGTTCTCTCAGAAACTGCCATTTTTTGCAAATTTAGCTCTGTATCTTCTAAATGGCTGGGTTGCCATTACCAACAACTAATAATCACTTCTCCCAATCATTACTAATTGAATGTATCTTAGATCATTCAAGTCGGATGCTCCGTTCACTCAAAAACTCGATTTCTATTTTCTCCACTCTTTGCTGCCGTATTTCTGTAACGGCTGGACCTGCCTTTGCCAAAAACAGCTCATCTCCCTATCAATAGGAATCGAATATTTTTTGAGCCATTCAAATCGGTTGATCCGTGCGCCCGAAAACGTGACTGGAAATTTGTATCCAAACATACATACACACACACACATACATCCATTTTTTCTGAGGTATGCCAAAATGTTCAGAAACCATCAAAACGTCGAGAAATGTAAACATGTTCAATTTCGATTTTCGGCCCATTACAATAACTTACCCTACGGGAAGTTAAAAATGAAAATTTTTATAAATCTATATGTTTCAAAGCCTGTCGAATCAGCAAGTCTCCCCATCAGTAGAAATCTAATATTTTTTGAATTATTGAAATCGGTTGATCCGTGCGCCCAATATCGTAAACGAAAACTTGCATCCACACATACACAACCAACACATTTTTTCTAAGGTATGCCAAAATGTTCAGAAACTTTCGAAACATAAAGATATGCAAACATTTTAATTTTCTATTTTTGGACGATTACTATAATTCACCTTAAGCAAAGTTAAAAATCAGCTGTTCTCACAATATTTAATGAAATATACGCAAACTTTTTTTTCTTTGTTATTTAAAAAACATTTTATTGGTGTTATTTGATATATAGTTTCTTTATAGAAATATCTAATAGTGTGTCTAGTTGCTAGAAATTAACTCGAAATCTATGCCACAAGCTGAACGTAAAAGATACGAACAAAACTTTGTTGTATGCAGAATAAAATTTCGAATAAA
The DNA here is from genome assembly GCF_003426905.1 of Ctenocephalides felis. Lineage (NCBI taxonomy): Eukaryota > Metazoa > Arthropoda > Insecta > Siphonaptera > Pulicidae > Ctenocephalides > Ctenocephalides felis. The sequence goes on along the minus strand of NW_020537324.1, from coordinate 15,649,222 downwards.
ATTATATATAAATCGTTATAAGTGTTCATATAATTTTCTCTAAATTTTTCAGTTTTCTTTGAATTTCACGACTATATCCAATAAAATTATCATTTCGTGGACAAATAATAACATTACATATAATATCGATAAGGCAAAATAATAAGAAAATTTGAGTATCAAATTCAATATTTCCTTTTATTTTCTAGCTCCACTATTACCAAATAGAGAAAGCTTTCGTGTCGAACGTTCCCGAGAACATGCTTCACTGTCTAGTCCGGTGATGGGCATAGCTGCAGGCTTGGATCTCATGCGGGCCGGGACGATATATCATTGTCCCAGAGGTTCTTCTTCTCTTTAACACAATTCTATCTTGTTGTGTTCAAACAATGGGAGATTGTTTAACGGCACGTAAAATTGAAGTCACGAGGGAGGTTGATAGAATAATTACAAAAAATTGGGGTTATAATGATCAAAAACTTTTAATGCAATTTCTTTAATTAACTTTCCGTAGGGTAAGTAACATTAATCGTCCAAGAATTGAAAATATTTTTTTCATATCTTTACGTTTCAAAGGTTTCTGAACATTTTGGCAAACCTTAGGTAAAGTGAACGTGTGTGTATGTATGTATGAGTACAATAGTATAAAAAATCTTTGTAATAAGTTCCAACTTCATTAAATACTTTTAACCTTTGTTCAATAGTTGTATTTCTATGTGAGGAAATTATTATTATAATTTCTTCAATAGAGACGCATTTTTGTTAAGGATGCAGCGATGCAGGAGAATGGCATTTTTCACATGAAAAAATATTGACATTAGGGTTTGTCGGTTTTTGAAAACCTATTTTAAAAACCGTTTTTTTTGCGAAAAATATGGAATTCGAAAACCGTTTTTTGTGAAAAAAGTCGTTTTTCACTGTATAAATGGAAAATGACAAATATAGCCAAATATAAAAGATAGTTGAATGCGTTTTGATTCTTGAAATCATATCGTTTCGATAGCATTTGATATTTTATCTGTCTGCAATGGTCTGCAAAGGTTTTGTATATAATAATTTAGACTTTTATACCAGTGTATATATTAATTTAAATCATTGTGTCTTCTTCTTGAAGAAGTAACTTCTCTACTCAAACTCAAAAAAAGAGATTCAAACTCTAGAAGCCACAAATTAAAGAACAAAAACTTAGAATTATTATATCAGGCTCTAAAAACAATTAAGCATAATTTGGTCGCAAGTATGAGAGTATTTTTTATTTCAGGAAATTTTTTGAGTAAACAGAGGACACATTCAAGTAATAATTCGATAGATGTTCTCAATTTTCTTGAATCATATTTGATTAAACAAAAAACAATCAAAATGTTTAAAATTAATTAAATAAAATTGCTCGGAACAGAAATAAAAGTTTAGCTTAATTGTTTTTAAAACTAAAATTGATATTAATGAGTATGTATCAACATGTATCTAATATTTTTTGATTTATTTATTTATTTAATGAATTTGTTTCATTTAAAAATGCATTATTTTTATTTATTCAAAAACTTTTCTTTCACTATCAGAAAAATATTTTCATTCTTATAAGTGAAAATGATGCATGAATAACGAATAATTATTTTCAAAGTTATTAATCAAGATAAACTATTATTTTATATTTCTACTAATTGAAATTAAAATAATTCTATTTACTATCTAAAAAATTGAACAATAAATAAAATCAGTCGAATACTATAGTATACTATATACACTAAATAATACTAAATTTGCGAATAAATTACAGAATATTCGAGTAAAAATTTATTTTCTATATAAAATTCGAAAACCGGTTAAAACCGGTTTTTAGTAAAATTAAAATTCGAAAACCGGTTTACTGAAATGTCGATTTTTGTATAAACCCTTATTGATATCTATATTTTCGAGTAAAAACTGATGTCACATACGTTTGACATCAGGCTGTCCGAATCGAAAATTGAACCTAGAATTACTATTTAGAGCACATACCTCGATCCATTAGACCACGGATAAGTCCAACTAATTAATATTGGCCCAATTATTTATTAGTATTATTAATCAAACTAAAAGATGTGTAAACTTTAATTTCTAACTTCAATAAACTTCATTAAGAAAATATTAATTACTGATGTTTCCAAAATAAAATAGCTGAATCTAAAATTTTGATTAACCTTCTCTTCCTATTTAATGTCATTTAAACAAGATGAGACTTTAATAGTTTTGTTAATATGATTGCAAAAGTTTGCCGTGTCGCTGCGCACATGTAGTTAGCGTTCGCCCGACCACCGAATTCACGAATTTACGAATCAACCTCCGTGCGAGACTGACACATGGCCGCTAATTGCTGCAAAGCACGGTTGCACATGTGCCTCACGAGTGGAAAGGGTGCAGTGGGTGCAGTGGGTGCAGTGCATCGCCTTGTATTGTTCCCGCCTGCCAGAACTTTGTTGTATGCATTCGACTTGAACAACGATCGCTAGACGAGATATCCGAATGATTAACAGACGGCGGAAATAGTACTACAGATGTAAATGAGAAAAATTAAAAGTAACATATTACGTTTATTTTAAATACTACGGGTGTATACATACTAGGGTGGTCCTTAATATGGAAATTTTTGAATTTCCTTACTCCCAATGGCTCAAATGGTTCCAAATTGATGAAAAACAATTCTCTGAAAGTTTTAGCTCTTGATATTAACTTTTAGATAGTGCGCAATTCAATCAAACTTCGTATGGAAATAGCATGGAAAAAATTTTGAAAATTAAAAAAAATGTTTAGGTACAACTTAGCAACAAATGAATTAAAAGTGAAAATTCGTATCATTTTTCATTGAAAATTCGACGCCCTGCAAAATTTTTGATATTTTTTTCATGCTATTTCCATATAAATCTTTGATTGAATTGCGCTCTATCTAAAAAATAATATTAAGAGCTAAAACTTTCAGAGAATTGTTTCTTAGCAATTTGGAACCATTTGAGCCCTTGGGGGCAAGGAAATTCAAAAATGTTCATATTAAGGACCACCCTAATACATACAAATACAAAACATGGAAGTAGTACTGTAAAAAATTGTTTATTAAAAATTTGAATTTCGTAAAAGTTTGCAAAACTATACAAAAGTATAAAAAACTATAGCAAGGTGCTTGGCATCGTGCCTTGAAGCAAATCGTTAAAACTTTCGGTACCATAATTTAAAAAAAATAAAAGCTAATAAAAGAAAAATTAGTTTATTTTGAGATTTTTGAAATTTTTTAAAAGATTTGAAAATTTTGAATATTGAAGCAATTCCAGAAAAATGCCTTTAATAAAAACACTGGTATTTTTTATATACTTCAATTTTGATTGTATTTTTTTTTTTGAGACTGCTTAAAATTTTGATGTCCATTCAAGTCAGTTGATCTATAGTCAAAAATATCTGATTTTTAACCACCAAATAACATTTTTATAATTTTCTTGAAGCTGTCTTTGCAAAAATTTAATCAATCCTTTATTACGTCAGCACTAGTGAAATGTTTCAAATTATTTTAGCGGTGCTCTCAAAAGTTCGACAAAAATAGTATTCACACATGCACACATAATTATATACACTAATCAATCTTTTTTAAGGTATGTCATAAATGTAAATTTATGCAAAAAAAATTCATTTTCGGTTTTTGGACTTACCATACGAGAAGTTGCAAAAAAATATATAGAAATATCTAAAAATGTGACCAATACAAACATTGAATAAAATAAATATAATAATTTCAAAATTCCTTTATAGAACATAATTGTGAAGTAAATTGTCAAAGCTTGTAATCATATTTTACGAGTTCACAATCATATATTTAATGAGGAATAATATTAGTCCAGTCATGTAATTAACGTCCCATAACTTAGAACATCAAATTTGGTTTAGCGCATAAGTCAGTAATAAACACAATCTATTAAAGTTTTAAATGTTAAAAAACTTATCAAGTATAAAGGATAAACCATGGAGTTTTGATGATGCAATATTGCGAATATAATCTTATAGAAAATAAATTCTGAGATTAGTATGTTAATAATAATATACAAATATATAAAAATTGATACAAAATAACTTTTTTTCTAAATTTTCGTATAATCTATAGCATGCCATAACCAAAAATCTAAAACTTGTTCTCGTGTTAATCATCGCACCAAATATTTGTTACTATTTACGGAGTTGATTAGCCTAAATATAAATCTAATAATTTTTTTCACCTATCATTTATCTCATATATTATCATCCATCTTTTTCTCACATCTTGATCTCATTCCATTACCCTAACAAATCATATTTTCTACTAATATAAAGATCACAAACTATTCTACTAATTGTCTTCATCCATGAATCAAATCCGGCGTAGAAACTCGGAGCGTCATAAATTTTAAAGTTTCTGCGCTATTCAACCGGAATCAGAATTTATGATACTATTATCTTATTAATGAATTGCAAGAACTATTATTTTGAATGTCGGTTAATAGCACAAGCATGAAATAGATCTTATCCGGGGGAAAATAGATTCCGTATGTTAATAAGCCAGAGTAATAATAATATTTTGTAAAATTTGTTTTGAACTGCGAATGTCAAGTAAAGGTTTTGGAAAATATCGGATCCTAATTAGTCGGTGACATTTAGGATATTTTAATGTCATGTCAACAGAGGCATGAATATTAAATGTCAACTAGTCTTTTATTCAGTACATAGTGCAATTTATAAAGCGCACGTGAAAATAATGAAAAGAGCAAGTTATATAAAATTTACCTTTATACGATATTAATTTTTAAAACCTAAACAAACAAATTTCAGAATATCAAAACATTATCTTACACATTTTGTATTGATTTAACATTTAATTGAATATCATTATAAAAATTGTTAATTGAATTATTGTTTTTGATTTTCGGTCATGGAATTGATTATGTATTGATATCAACATAAAAATGGATGAAAAGCAAATTCTTAATTTTTGCTCTTTGGTCAGTTCTCTACCATGAAATACTAATACGGTACATATCTATTAAAACCGTTAAAGGACAATTTTCAGGACCATATAAATATGAAGATTTTATAAAAATCGAGGTTTTTCCACATCTTGCGAATACATTACGTCAGCATCGGATGCTTAGAGCGCGAAGATCGTCTGCAGTTGAAGTCGCGCTCTTCATCCAAGGAGGACAGTTTTTTCCGCTGATGTGATTTTCAATTACCGCATCGAATGTCAGGGTAAAATAAGAATGAAGTAAGAAGTAATAGCCGGAACCTTCACCCCAAAGAACTACCCTCACACAACCCAGCAAGTTGAATTTATACTCCCTCGACAAAATGAAGAAATCGTTCCTATTGTTCTTTTCTCCCGTCGTCTCAGGAATAAATTGCACTATGAACACTGAGTGGCTAACGTTGTATTTGTTTGTTGTGTGCATCTTGTATTGTGGAGTTTTTTCTGTAACTACAGCATGTGGTATATCTCTCGACTGATATCGGGATCGTAAATTTATACAACAAATTTTGTATGTGTCGAAGGGCGTGAAAGGAAATTCGACTTGCAATTGCAGTAAGCGCTTAATTGGAAGAAGCAACCGAGGGTTGGAGAAGTGTAGAATAACATATATATTAAGAAAAAATATAAAATAATTCCAAAAACTATTTTGTCCCTATGGTATAAACAAATTTATATATTAACTAGCTGTACCCGATCACGCTTGCCGTGATTTAGTTTATTTTAAGAGTTGAACAAAGAAGTGTATTTGTTACATTTAGTTTAACGTTACTACTATCTGTTAAACAATTTATCTATTCAACAATTTGTCTACGAATTTACCTATAAACTTGTTAATCAATTTACCATTTTACCGACTACCATTTACCTGTCATCTATTCACCTATCAACCCGTTTTTCTCATGTCTACCAATTTACCAGTCAATTGTTTATCTGTCTTGTTATTTATCTATCTAACCAGTTGTCTTATCTACCATTTTACATATTCTCCAATATTACCAGTCATCCAACAAATTACCTTTTCACCAATTTACTTGTTTACTAATTTACTCGTTTACCAATTCACTTGTCTATCAATTTACCTATCTACCAATTTACCTATCGACTGTGTATCAATACACCATTTTATATATCAACCAATTTACCTGCTTTTTACCTGTCATACCGTTCTAAAAGTCTCCATTCTACCTGTCACCAATTACATTATTTTCAAATTACCTGTCATCTCGTTCCAAATGTCTACCAATTAACCTATTCAATAATTCACCGGTTGAACAATTAGCCTGTCTAACAATTTGTTTACTAATTTACCTATCAACCTGTTTATAAATCTACCATTTTACCGGCCTACAAATTTACCTGTCATCCCGTTCTACATGTCTACTATTGACCTATCAACCTGTTTATTTGTCTTCATATTCGTCTATCTATCAGTTCTCCCTCTACCATTTTACATATCCTCCAATTTACCTGTCCACCAGTTTACCTTTATAAATTTTCTAATGCACCTTATTAATTAACGCATTATAAAAAATTAAGCTCAAATTGATTCTACGTTTTAGTTAGAAAACGTTTGCATGCGAAATAGAAGAGGGCTGTTTTTGGGATTTTGCCGGCAATTATTCGATTTTTTCTCGCCGTAAGAACCATCTTTGGACTTTAACGAACATTTTAAAAAAAGAATTGGCCAAATTGGTCCAGTCGATGTTAAGTTATGCGCTTACCAACACATTTTGCGATTCATTTTGTATGTAAGATAAAGGATAAACTGAGAAACTAATTTCTAAGAAGATAGTTCAAAAAATAAATCATTTGGTCCTCTCTGGGATATCACCAAATACCGCATAGTCCAAAGAAAAACAATCATACGTCGTCACCAACCACCGGCCTAACTATCCAGTACCCCAAGACTTCGGGTCACAGCAAGCTAGTCAGCAAGAGTACCATTAGCACCAAAAAAAGATAACGCCATATCTACAACTCCCCTACATTGATGTAAGTTATCTTCTATATATATAAAAATAAGTCGGGTTTTCCTTCCAGACGAAAAACTCCAGAACGCACGACGCGATTTCGACAATTTTGCATTCGTTTGGAAGGTCTCGGGTTCCGCAAGTTTATAGCTAAGAAAATTAGTGGTGGGCATGGCATCGTGCTCTAATGCAAACTTACTGGAACTTCACGCACCGTAATTAAAATTCGAGTAATAAAAATAATCAATAATTTTTAAAATAATGCAAATAGATTATCTTCTATATATATATAAAAATAAGTCGGGTTTTCCTTCCTGATCAATTTTTCCTTTTCAAATATAAAATAAACAAAAAAATTCTTCATCTTTCTCATGAAACCATCTGGTGGCGAAACGGAGTTCGTCGGGTTTGCTAGTTATTTTATATATTTTCTATGCCTTTAGGAACAATTCATTCAGTGTAAATTATAGTTGAAGTAACTCTGCACAGTATGCAGTGAAGCTATTGGTATTTGCTTGGATAAACCATGATTTATATTATATACACCCAATAAAATTTGATAATGCTTCACAAAATCTCTTTTTTCTTGTCGCGATTCAGCAGACCGCATCGTCCCGTTGAACGAAACAATTCCGAAATACATCCGGCATTTTTCCGACCGATTATTAAATCTTAAGAGAGCGAAATGGAGGGCATTCAATTGACGTCGCCGAGATAAATACAAGAGTCTGCCGCCCGGTCTTATTCGTTTCTTTAGCGATACAATTAACTTTACTATAGAATCGTATGTCACGTTGCTTCAAAGCACACAGAAACCTGGAGAAAAAAGCGCATACGTACAAAGGCAGAAGTGTGCACGTCGCATTGGTCATTCTTCAGACGTGTCCAGGAAGTCTACTTGTTCCGGTTTGCCGGAAACTAAATCCACTTCCGCTTTGCTATATGACGTCACAGACAGATGTGGCGAGCCAGCGTATGTCGTTTGTCTTGGGATTGGATTCAACATGGGTTAAAGTAAAAAACGCGTAGTATTATATCAAAAAATCTCTAACTACTACATGACTTCGTAGAAAACTGTTTAAAAACTCCGAAATTGTTTATATCAATTAATTCAATAATTGTACTGTAATTGAAATATCA
>NW_020537324.1:15610487-15640113 GCF_003426905.1 Ctenocephalides felis | reverse complement strand
ACACAAATTCCTTCTTCGTAATAATCAGTGTAGTAATCCGTTCTTTATCCAGTCATCGTCGAGCTTATGAAGAAGCTTAAATTTACCATCAAAAAGTTATTTTTGTTAGGGTTGCAAAAAATCAGATTTTGTTACATTCCGTAGAACTAAAAGTCGGTTGGCTACCCTTAAGATTATTTTTTAATTTTTGAACCAATTTTTATTATTTCAATTTATTATAATGCTCAATTGAAAAACTCATATAAACCTAAATTTTCACCCCCTTATCAGAAACCCCTATTTTGTATTAATCATTGTACTAATCGTACCGTTTTTCCTACAGATCACAGTAAGTCAATATTTGTCAATATTTCTCATTGAACTTTTTTTCATTGAGAATTATGTATTTAACACTCTTTCTGAATTCACTTTGAATTTTTAATAATGCAAAATTGATACTCCTATTTTGTAAAAGTTAGTATTTAAATTTGACATTTTTAACTTCTCGTAGAAAAAATTATAGCAATTTCAAAAATGGAAAATTCAAATTTTTGCAGATCTTTAGGTTTCAAGGCCTTCTGAACATTTTGAATACCGTAGATAAAATGAATGCATGTGTATATATGCGTGTGTGTGTGTGTGTGTGTAGTATGTATGTACGTTGTATGTGCGGATACATATTTTCGTAGACGATTTCGAGAGCACAAATTAACCGATTTGAATGTTTCCAAAAGCATTTTACTTGTATTGATAGAATGAAAATTTGAATAAATTTTTGGGACGGCGGGTCCAGCGGTTTCGGAGATCCAATGAAAAAAAGTGAAAAAATGCCATTAAGCTAAATAAATGATTATTAGGCATATGCACATATCAGAAAGTTAATAAAGATATTAATAATAAGTGGTAAGTTATAGTAATTGCAAAAAATGGAATATAAAATGACGAGGATTCAGAGAGCACCGATTAACCGATTTGAACGATCTCAAAAGCATTTTACTTGTATTGATGGAAATAAAAATTTGAATAAATTTTTGAGACGCCGGGTCCAACGGTTTCGGAGATCCAATGAAAAAAGTGAAAAACATGTCATTGAGCTAAAAAAAAAAGATAATTAGATATATGCACATATCAGAAAGTTTATAGAGATTTTAATAATACGTACATATTTTGTTTTCATGTCTATGGGTTCTATATCAAGATTTATAATATAATGTTTAAAACAGTGCTTGTGCTCTTGATATTTTATCTAAAACAGCTTTGCAGTCAATCGCTTTACAAAAAATTCAAAATTTAAAAAAATATGTTATTTAAGCATCCTTAAAACATGTTTTCAAACTTCAGAAAAGAGCACTAAGAGTCATGTTCTCTCTTAACTCGATGACAAGTTGTAGAAATATTTTTCAGAAGTATAACACTCTTACCGTTTGTAACATATTCCTACTTATTACACTTCTCTTTATAATAAATGTAATAATGTAATAAAGTGTGTGTTTCATAAAATCAAGACACAAAATTAAATTAGTTTAGCACTCCTTTATTTGTATTTTATATTTGGTTTTGTTCATTTAATTGTAAAATTGTGAATTGTATATCTAATACATCTAATACATCTAACTTATTATATGCTAAATTTAGTAATATAATCTGCAAAGTTTTATAAATTTGCCTTAAGGCAAGTGCCATGCACCAATACTTTTGCACTACATTTATTTTCTATCAACATCTAGTTATTGCATCGGTCAGATCAGTGATCTATACTAGACAATAAAGAAAAATATTTTACAAAATGAAAACATATATTTCCCATGTCGGTTGAATTCCACTTGTTCGATATTGACTTTTGCCCGATTCGCGCGTCTGATATGGTCCTGTGCATCGAAAAGTCCGCCGGGCGGAAAGTATCCCACTATCCCACTATCCGCCCCAGTTCGAAACCTGGCGGGAACTCCTCAGCGATAACTTTATGTTAATTGGCGGGCGAATATCAAGCGGCGGAGGTATATTGTCTTGTACGTGTGATGTATGGATCTAAATCGGGTTAAGGGTTGTTTTACACGAATGCTATATTTTGCGATGCCGCCGTATATTTATTTTGTTTATTCGTGCTCACGGTTATTAACAGAAACCGCAAATGTTTTCGGTTCGGTTTGGAGAAATCAAAATATTATATCTGATTTAACTGTTTGCAGAACTATTGTTGAGTTATATCTTTAGATATTAGTAAAGTTTACATATTAAAATATTGTATATTACATTGTTCTGTTATATTAATAACAGAACAGCACGCACGTGCGTACAGTCAATCATTATTTTATACATATATATATATATATATATATATATATATATATATATATATATAAATAGCTTTATATATACAGGGTGTCCCAGAACTCAACGTCAAACTGAGGGAGGAAGATAACTGATCATAACTGTCATAAAAAAAGGACACGTAGTTTAACACTTAGGGGACGGCATCGATTTCAAAACAATCTACTGTACCGGCTGTAAACTTGATTTCATTGTGTATGTTATGCAATTTGTTTGATAAAAACTTGTGGTCATTGAAGGACATACATTTATAACATTAATTTATTTTTGATCTTTTTATAAAGAATGGTGACGTTCAAAACAATTTTCAAATTGCCTTCCTCCTAGTGCTTTTCTGTCAGAATAGTCAATACAATCCCTTTTTCTTTCTCTCGCATTTAGAATATGCCACTGATTAGTCAGTATATTTGTTCATTTTTGTGCTGCCATAATAGTTTATTTTTTCTATTATATTGCCAAATAATTCATTTGTAAAATGTAAAGTAAATTGGATGTCTTATATTGCTTGGTATGTGTAGTCGGGGTGTTTGTTGAGGTTCAAACTCGATTATTGAAGGAGAATTGACACATTCGCTAATGTCTTACCGCTCTTCATTTAATTGGTCGAACTTCTTCTTCTTTTTGTTAGTTGGATAATATCATTATCACATTCATCACTATCTTTGGTGCGAATAGTTTTTTCGTGAAAATTGTCTGTATGAATGTCTATTTGAAACTCATCCTCACTATTGCTTGATTCACAAAATATACCAGTCGTTTTTCCATATTTAAAAGCGCTGGGTCGGTTTAAATATTAAAAAAACTATATAGCAAAGAAAAAGGCTAAAAATACTACTAAAATAACCTAAAATTATTTTCAAAATGCAATACTGTTTATCACTGCTATATGTAATTTATTCAACTTTTCGATGCAAACTGAGTCATTGTTTATAAAATAGCCTGTACCTCACGAAGTATGTTTGTCCACTCAGTGAAACCTATAGCTTTGGTAAAAATATGACAATTTTTTAAGTAATTTTTCATTTAATTTGTAGGTTTTTATTTTTTAGTTATTTTTTATATGAAACTAACAAGTATTTTATCGTTTTACAATCCTGCGCCAACTTTTGATGAAATTATCAACACACTTTATTACATATTTTCAAAAGAGGAGCTCTCGAGTTTACAAATTTTGAACATATTAAATATATTAGTTTAACAAAACGTTCTTAAAAACTTGGGCAAAAGTGTCATAATTTACGATTCTCAGAAATGTTATTTACGGTTACTGCTCCAAAGCTTATAGATAAACAAAATTAATAGAAATTACCCATAAAGATGATCATATTTACGCTAAAGCTTTAGGTTGAGCTTAAAAGCTCATACTCATAATTTCCAAATTACGTGATATAATCTTTTATATAATTACTTGATTACATTGCTTATTGTAAAACGGATTTACATTTTTCCTACAGTATAATCATAATACTCGTGATTTTAATTGTTTCCAGTTTGTAATTAAATTATAATGGTAATAAAATAAAAATATTATGGTATTATATTCACAGATACATTCTGAAGGCGTAACAAAGTATTAAATATTCCCACAAGTATGATGTGATAATCTCAATCTAAATTAACAATACAAGAACGTTTAACGTTTTTCGTTATTTATGACTGTGTTTTCAGTCATCAACTTGATAAATGGTAATTTCTTCTAAAAACGCAAACATCAACTGTTCGCGTAGAAACTGAATTAACGAACTGAGTAATTAAAACTTATTAATGCTCTTCCATAAAACGTTAGTATATATGATGAGTACGTGATGCGCGGCTATTAGAGCTTCAAGTCAGTTTGTTCTTGGGAGTCAAGCATGAAAAACCGTGACAGCGATCCATCAGGGGCTACGGCGTGGATTGTAGACGAAGAGTAGAGGTGGAAATAGTTCTAAGCTCTTATTCTTATAACTTTGTGCAATATGGATAATTTGTTTTTAATATCAATTTACTTATTATTTATTAACTTCCGGTAGGGTAAGTTATAGTAATCGAAAAAAATCAACTAGTGGGGTATATGGCATCGTGCCGTAAGGCAAATTGCTGGAACTTCCCGTACCGTAACGAAATGTTCGAGAAATACTGAATGTTTTCAAATAGATTATTATAAATATTGTAACATTGTCTAATATTTATAAGAATTATATACAGTGAATTGCAAAGTTAAAATGATTTGTTTAAAGTATATTACAACTTTAGTCAGAATTAAAAATAAAATCTGAATTATTTTCGATATACAAAAAAAACAAAAAAAAGTAAATAATAAAAAATGAAACAACATTTTTTTCCAAAATCAATTATTTTGTTAAAACTGAAAGTTCTTTGAATCATTTAAATTGGACGCTTAGTTCTCTCAGAAACTGCCATTTTTTGCAAATTTAGCTCTGTATCTTCTAAATGGCTGGGTTGCCATTACCAACAACTAATAATCACTTCTCCCAATCATTACTAATTGAATGTATCTTAGATCATTCAAGTCGGATGCTCCGTTCACTCAAAAACTCGATTTCTATTTTCTCCACTCTTTGCTGCCGTATTTCTGTAACGGCTGGACCTGCCTTTGCCAAAAACAGCTCATCTCCCTATCAATAGGAATCGAATATTTTTTGAGCCATTCAAATCGGTTGATCCGTGCGCCCGAAAACGTGACTGGAAATTTGTATCTATACATACATACACACACACACACACATACATCCATTTTTTCTGAGGTATGCCAAAATGTTCAGAAACCATCAAAACGTCGAGAAATGTAAACATGTTCAATTTCGATTTTCGGCCCATTACAATAACTTACCCTACGGGAAGTTAAAAATGAAAATTTTTATAAATCTATATGTTTCAAAGCCTGTCGAATCAGCAAGTCTCCCCATCAGTAGAAATCTAATATTTTTTGAATTATTGAAATCGGTTGATCCGTGCGCCCAATATCGTAAACGAAAACTTGCATCCACACATACACAACCAACACATTTTTTCTAAGGTATGCCAAAATGTTCAGAAACTTTCGAAACATAAAGATATGCAAACATTTTAATTTTCTATTTTTGGACGATTACTATAATTCACCTTAAGCAAAGTTAAAAATCAGCTGTTCTCACAATATTTAATGAAATATACGCAAACTTTTTTTTCTTTGTTATTTAAAAAACATTTTATTGGTGTTATTTGATATATAGTTTCTTTATAGAAATATCTAATAGTGTGTCTAGTTGCTAGAAATTAACTCGAAATCTATGCCACAAGCTGAACGTAAAAGATACGAACAAAACTTTGTTGTATGCAGAATAAAATTTCGAATAAAATTATATATAAATCGTTATAAGTGTTCATATAATTTTCTCTAAATTTTTCAGTTTTCTTTGAATTTCACGACTATATCCAATAAAATTATCATTTCGTGGACAAATAATAACATTACATATAATATCGATAAGGCAAAATAATAAGAAAATTTGAGTATCAAATTCAATATTTCCTTTTATTTTCTAGCTCCACTATTACCAAATAGAGAAAGCTTTCGTGTCGAACGTTCCCGAGAACATGCTTCACTGTCTAGTCCGGTGATGGGCATAGCTGCAGGCTTGGATCTCATGCGGGCCGGGACGATATATCATTGTCCCAGAGGTTCTTCTTCTCTTTAACACAATTCTATCTTGTTGTGTTCAAACAATGGGAGATTGTTTAACGGCACGTAAAATTGAAGTCACGAGGGAGGTTGATAGAATAATTACAAAAAATTGGGGTTATAATGATCAAAAACTTTTAATGCAATTTCTTTAATTAACTTTCCGTAGGGTAAGTAACATTAATCGTCCAAGAATTGAAAATATTTTTTTCATATCTTTACGTTTCAAAGGTTTCTGAACATTTTGGCAAACCTTAGGTAAAGTGAACGTGTGTGTATGTATGTATGAGTACAATAGTATAAAAAATCTTTGTAATAAGTTCCAACTTCATTAAATACTTTTAACCTTTGTTCAATAGTTGTATTTCTATGTGAGGAAATTATTATTATAATTTCTTCAATAGAGACGCATTTTTGTTAAGGATGCAGCGATGCAGGAGAATGGCATTTTTCACATGAAAAAATATTGACATTAGGGTTTGTCGGTTTTTGAAAACCTATTTTAAAAACCGTTTTTTTTGCGAAAAATATGGAATTCGAAAACCGTTTTTTGTGAAAAAAGTCGTTTTTCACTGTATAAATGGAAAATGACAAATATAGCCAAATATAAAAGATAGTTGAATGCGTTTTGATTCTTGAAATCATATCGTTTCGATAGCATTTGATATTTTATCTGTCTGCAATGGTCTGCAAAGGTTTTGTATATAATAATTTAGACTTTTATACCAGTGTATATATTAATTTAAATCATTGTGTCTTCTTCTTGAAGAAGTAACTTCTCTACTCAAACTCAAAAAAAGAGATTCAAACTCTAGAAGCCACAAATTAAAGAACAAAAACTTAGAATTATTATATCAGGCTCTAAAAACAATTAAGCATAATTTGGTCGCAAGTATGAGAGTATTTTTTATTTCAGGAAATTTTTTGAGTAAACAGAGGACACATTCAAGTAATAATTCGATAGATGTTCTCAATTTTCTTGAATCATATTTGATTAAACAAAAAACAATCAAAATGTTTAAAATTAATTAAATAAAATTGCTCGGAACAGAAATAAAAGTTTAGCTTAATTGTTTTTAAAACTAAAATTGATATTAATGAGTATGTATCAACATGTATCTAATATTTTTTGATTTATTTATTTATTTAATGAATTTGTTTCATTTAAAAATGCATTATTTTTATTTATTCAAAAACTTTTCTTTCACTATCAGAAAAATATTTTCATTCTTATAAGTGAAAATGATGCATGAATAACGAATAATTATTTTCAAAGTTATTTAATCAAGATAAACTATTATTTTATATTTCTACTAATTGAAATTAAAATAATTCTGTTTACTATCTAAAAAATTGAACAATAAATAAAATCAGTCGAATACTATAGTATACTATATACACTAAATAATACTAAATTTGCGAATAAATTACAGAATATTCGAGTAAAAATTTATTTTCTATATAAAATTCGAAAACCGGTTAAAACCGGTTTTTTAGTAAAATTAAAATTCGAAAACCGGTTTACTGAAATGTCGATTTTTGTATAAACCCTTATTGATATCTATATTTTCGAGTAAAAACTGATGTCACATACGTTTGACATCAGGCTGTCCGAATCGAAAATTGAACCTAGAATTACTATTTAGAGCACATACCTCGATCCATTAGACCACGGATAAGTCCAACTAATTAATATTGGCCCAATTATTTATTAGTATTATTAATCAAACTAAAAGATGTGTAAACTTTAATTTCTAACTTCAATAAACTTCATTAAGAAATATTAATTACTGATGTTTCCAAAATAAAATAGCTGAATCTAAAATTTTGATTAACCTTCTCTTCCTATTTAATGTCATTTAAACAAGATGAGACTTTAATAGTTTTGTTAATATGATTGCAAAAGTTTGCCGTGTCGCTGCGCACATGTAGTTAGCGTTCGCCCGACCACCGAATTCACGAATTTACGAATCAACCTCCGTGCGAGACTGACACATGGCCGCTAATTGCTGCAAAGCACGGTTGCACATGTGCCTCACGAGTGGAAAGGGTGCAGTGGGTGCAGTGGGTGCAGTGCATCGCCTTGTATTGTTCCCGCCTGCCAGAACTTTGTTGTATGCATTCGACTTGAACAACGATCGCTAGACGAGATATCCGAATGATTAACAGACGGCGGAAATAGTACTACAGATGTAAATGAGAAAAATTAAAAGTAACATATTACGTTTATTTTAAATACTACGGGTGTATACATACTAGGGTGGTCCTTAATATGGAAATTTTTGAATTTCCTTACTCCCAATGGCTCAAATGGTTCCAAATTGATGAAAAACAATTCTCTGAAAGTTTTAGCTCTTGATATTAACTTTTAGATAGTGCGCAATTCAATCAAACTTCGTATGGAAATAGCATGGAAAAAATTTTGAAAATTAAAAAAAAATGTTTAGGTACAACTTAGCAACAAATGAATTAAAAGTGAAAATTCGTATCATTTTTCATTGAAAATTCGACGCCCTGCAAAATTTTTGATATTTTTTTCATGCTATTTCCATATAAATCTTTGATTGAATTGCGCTCTATCTAAAAAATAATATTAAGAGCTAAAACTTTCAGAGAATTGTTTCTTAGCAATTTGGAACCATTTGAGCCCTTGGGGGCAAGGAAATTCAAAAATGTTCATATTAAGGACCACCCTAATACATACAAATACAAAACATGGAAGTAGTACTGTAAAAAATTGTTTATTAAAAATTTGAATTTCGTAAAAGTTTGCAAAACTATACAAAAGTATAAAAAACTATAGCAAGGTGCTTGGCATCGTGCCTTGAAGCAAATCGTTAAAACTTTCGGTACCATAATTTAAAAAAAATAAAAGCTAATAAAAGAAAAATTAGTTTATTTTGAGATTTTTGAAATTTTTTAAAAGATTTGAAAATTTTGAATATTGAAGCAATTCCAGAAAAATGCCTTTAATAAAAACACTGGTATTTTTTATATACTTCAATTTTGATTGTATTTTTTTTTTTTTGAGACTGCTTAAAAATTTTGATGTCCATTCAAGTCAGTTGATCTATAGTCAAAAATATCTGATTTTTAACCACCAAATAACATTTTTATAATTTTCTTGAAGCTGTCTTTGCAAAAATTTAATCAATCCTTTATTACGTCAGCACTAGTGAAATGTTTCAAATTATTTTAGCGGTGCTCTCAAAAGTTCGACAAAAATAGTATTCACACATGCACACATAATTATATACACTAATCAATCTTTTTTAAGGTATGTCATAAATGTAAATTTATGCAAAAAAAATTCATTTTCGGTTTTTGGACTTACCATACGAGAAGTTGCAAAAAAATATATAGAAATATCTAAAAATGTGACCAATACAAACATTGAATAAAATAAATATAATAATTTCAAAATTCCTTTATAGAACATAATTGTGAAGTAAATTGTCAAAGCTTGTAATCATATTTTACGAGTTCACAATCATATATTTAATGAGGAATAATATTAGTCCAGTCATGTAATTAACGTCCCATAACTTAGAACATCAAATTTGGTTTAGCGCATAAGTCAGTAATAAACACAATCTATTAAAGTTTTAAATGTTATAAAAACTTATCAAGTATAAAGGATAAACCATGGAGTTTTGATGATGCAATATTGCGAATATAATCTTATAGAAAATAAATTCTGAGATTAGTATGTTAATAATAATATACAAATATATAAAAATTGATACAAAATAACTTTTTTTCTAAATTTTCGTATAATCTATAGCATGCCATAACCAAAAATCTAAAACTTGTTCTCGTGTTAATCATCGCACCAAATATTTGTTACTATTTACGGAGTTGATTAGCCTAAATATAAATCTAATAATTTTTTTCACCTATCATTTATCTCATATATTATCATCCATCTTTTTCTCACATCTTGATCTCATTCCATTACCCTAACAAATCATATTTTCTACTAATATAAAGATCACAAACTATTCTACTAATTGTCTTCATCCATGAATCAAATCCGGCGTAGAAACTCGGAGCGTCATAAATTTTAAAGTTTCTGCGCTATTCAACCGGAATCAGAATTTATGATACTATTATCTTATTAATGAATTGCAAGAACTATTATTTTGAATGTCGGTTAATAGCACAAGCATGAAATAGATCTTATCCGGGGGAAAATAGATTCCGTATGTTAATAAGCCAGAGTAATAATAATATTTTGTAAAATTTGTTTTGAACTGCGAATGTCAAGTAAAGGTTTTGGAAAATATCGGATCCTAATTAGTCGGTGACATTTAGGATATTTTAATGTCATGTCAACAGAGGCATGAATATTAAATGTCAACTAGTCTTTTATTCAGTACATAGTGCAATTTATAAAGCGCACGTGAAAATAATGAAAAGAGCAAGTTATATAAAATTTACCTTTATACGATATTAATTTTTAAAACCTAAACAAACAAATTTTCAGAATATCAAAACATTATCTTACACATTTTGTATTGATTTAACATTTAATTGAATATCATTATAAAAATTGTTAATTGAATTATTGTTGTTTGATTTTCGGTCATGGAATTGATTATGTATTGATATCAACATAAAAATGGATGAAAAGCAAATTCTTAATTTTTGCTCTTTGGTCAGTTCTCTACCATGAAATACTAATACGGTACATATCTATTAAAACCGTTAAAGGACAATTTTCAGGACCATATAAATATGAAGATTTTATAAAAATCGAGGTTTTTCCACATCTTGCGAATACATTACGTCAGCATCGGATGCTTAGAGCGCGAAGATCGTCTGCAGTTGAAGTCGCGCTCTTCATCCAAGGAGGACAGTTTTTTCCGCTGATGTGATTTTCAATTACCGCATCGAATGTCAGGGTAAAATAAGAATGAAGTAAGAAGTAATAGCCGGAACCTTCACCCCAAAGAACTACCCTCACACAACCCCAGCAAGTTGAATTTATACTCCCTCGACAAAATGAAGAAATCGTTCCTATTGTTCTTTTCTCCCGTCGTCTCAGGAATAAATTGCACTATGAACACTGAGTGGCTAACGTTGTATGTTTGTTTGTGTGCATCTTGTATTGTGGAGTTTTTTCTGTAACTACAGCATGTGGTATATCTCTCGACTGATATCGGGATCGTAAATTTATACAACAAATTTTGTATGTGTCGAAGGGCGTGAAAGGAAATTCGACTTGCAATTGCAGTAAGCGCTTAATTGGAAGAAGCAACCGAGGGTTGGAGAAGTGTAGAATAACATATATATTAAGAAAAAATATAAAATAATTCCAAAAACTATTTTGTCCCTATGGTATAAACAAATTTATATATTAACTAGCTGTACCCGATCACGCTTGCCGTGATTTAGTTTATTTTAAGAGTTGAACAAAGAAGTGTATTTGTTACATTTAGTTTAACGTTACTACTATCTGTTAAACAATTTATCTATTCAACAATTTGTCTACGAATTTACCTATAAACTTGTTAATCAATTTACCATTTTACCGACTAACCAATTTACCTGTCAATCTATTCACCTATCAACCCGTTTCTCATGTCTACCAATTTACCAGTCAAATTGTTTATCTGTCTTGTTATTTATCTATCTACCAGTTGTCTTATCTACCATTTTACATATTCTCCAATTTACCAGTCATCCAACAAATTACCTTTTCACCAATTTACTTGTTTACTAATTTACTCGTTTACCAATTCACTTGTCTATCAATTTACCTATCTACCAATTTACCTATCGACCTGTGTATCAATACACCATTTTATATATCAACCAATTTACCTGCTTTTTACCTGTCATACCGTTCTAAAAGTCTCCATTCTACCTGTCAACCAATTAACATTATTTTCAAATTACCTGTCATCTCGTTCCAAATGTCTACCAATTAACCTATTCAATAATTCACCGGTTGAACAATTAGCCTGTCTAACAATTTGTTTACTAATTTACCTATCAACCTGTTTATAAATCTACCATTTTACCGGCCTACAAATTTACCTGTCATCCCGTTCTACATGTCTACTAATTGACCTATCAACCTGTTTATTTGTCTTCATATTCGTCTATCTATCAGTTCTCCCCTCTACCATTTTACATATCCTCCAATTTACCTGTCCACCAGTTTACCTTTATAAATTTTCTAATGCACCTTATTAATTAACGCATTATAAAAAAATTAAAGCTCAAATTGATTCTACGTTTTAGTTAGAAAACGTTTGCATGCGAAATAGAAGAGGGCTGTTTTTGGGATTTTGCCGGCAATTATTCGATTTTTTCTCGCCGTAAGAACCATCTTTGGACTTTAACGAACATTTTAAAAAAAGAATTGGCCAAATTGGTCCAGTCGATGTTAAGTTATGCGCTTACCAACACATTTTGCGATTCATTTTTGTATGTAAGATAAAGGATAAACTGAGAAACTAATTTCTAAGAAGATAGTTCAAAAAATAAATCATTTGGTCCTCTCTGGGATATCACCAAATACCGCATAAGTCCAAAGAAAAACAAATCATACGTCGTCACCAACCACCGGCCTAACTATCCAGTACCCCAAGACTTCGGGTCACAGCAAGCTAGTCAGCAAGAGTACCATTAGCACCAAAAAAAGATAACGCCATATCTACAACTCCCCTACATTGATGTAAGTTATCTTCTATATATATAAAAATAAGTCGGGTTTTCCTTCCAGACGAAATAACTCCAGAACGCACGACGCGATTTCGACAATTTTGCATTCGTTGGAAAGGTCTCGGGTTCCGCAAGGTTTATAGCTAAGAAAATTAGTGGTGCATGGCATCGTGCTCTAATGCAAATTACTGGAACTTCACGCACCGTAATTAAAAATTCGAGTAATAAAAATAATCAATAATTGTTTTAAATAAATGCAAATAGATTATCTTCTATATATATATAAAAATAAGTCGGGTTTTCCTTCCTGATCAAATTTTTCCTTTTCAAATATAAAATAAACAAAAAAATTCTTCATCTTTCTCATGAAACCATCTGGTGGCGAAACGGAGTTCGTCGGGTTTGCTAGTTATTTTATATATTTTCTATGCCTTTAGGAACAATTCATTCAGTGTAAATTATAGTTGAAGTAACTCTGCACAGTATGCAGTGAAGCTATTGGTATTTGCTTGGATAAACCATGATTTATATTATATACAACACAATAAAATTTGATAATGCTTCACAAAATCTCTTTTTTCTTGTCGCGATTCAGCAGACCGCATCGTCCCGTTGAACGAAACAATTCCGAAATACATCCGGCATTTTTCCGACCGATTATTAAATCTTAAGAGAGCGAAATGGAGGGCATTCAATTGACGTCGCCGAGATAAATACAAGAGTCTGCCGCCCGGTCTTTATTCGTTTCTTTAGCGATACAATTAACTTTACTATAGAATCGTATGTCACGTTGCTTCAAAGCACACAGAAACCTGGAGAAAAAAGCGCATACGTACAAAGGCAGAAGTGTGCACGTCGCATTGGTCATTCTTCAGACGTGTCCAGGAAGTCTACTTGTTCCGGTTTGCCGGAAACTAAATCCACTTCCGCTTTGCTATATGACGTCACAGACAGATGTGCGAGCCAGCGTATGTCGTTTGTCTTGGGATTGGATTACACATGGGTTAAAGTAAAAAACGCGTAGTATTATATCAAAAAATGCTCTAACTACTACATGACTTCGTAGAAAACTGTTTAAAAACTCCGAAATTGTTTATATCAATTAATTCAATAATTGTACTGTAATTGAAATATCATAGGGAAAACACGGACAAAATGGTATATATTAGTCGGTTTTCAGAAACATTTGTCGGTTTTTTTTTGCTAAAGTTATGGAATTCAAAAACCGTTTTTAGTGAAAAAAGGCGGTTTTCACTGTATAAATGTAAAATGACAAATATAGCCAAATATAAAAGATAGATGAAAGCGTTTTGATTCTTGAAATCACATCGGTTCAATAGCATTTGATATCTTATCAGTCTGCAATGGTCTGAAAGTTTTTATACCAGTGTATATAAATTTAAATCAGTGTGACTTCTTCTTGAAGAAGTAACTTCCTCTACTCAAACTTAAAAAAAAGTTTTAAACCCTGGAAGCCACAAATTAAAGAACAAAAAGCTTAGAATTATTATATCAGGCTTTAAAAACAATTAAGCATAATTTGGTCGCAAGTATAAGAATATTTTCTATTTCAGGAAATTTTGTGAGTAAACAGAGGACACGTCTAAGTAGCAATTCGATAGACGTTCTCAGTTTTTTGAAATCATATTTCATTAAACAAAAATACAATTAGAATGTTTAAAATTAATTAGTTAAAATTGCTCGGAACAGGCGATACCCTTTTTAATTGCTTTTAAAATTAAAATTGATATTAACAAGTATATATCAACATGTATCAAATATTTTTTATTTTTTTTTTAATTTAATGAATATTTTTTATTTAAAAATATATTGTTTCTATTTATTCGAAAACTTTCCTTTCACTGTCATAAAAATTTTCATTCTTATATGTGAAAATGA
This sequence comes from Ctenocephalides felis, assembly GCF_003426905.1. Taxonomy (NCBI): domain Eukaryota; kingdom Metazoa; phylum Arthropoda; class Insecta; order Siphonaptera; family Pulicidae; genus Ctenocephalides; species Ctenocephalides felis. The sequence continues at coordinate 15,625,568 of NW_020537324.1, read as the reverse complement.
TGCATGGATAATGAATAATTATTTTCAAAGTTATTTAATCAAGATAAACCATTATTTTTTAGTTCTACTAATTAAAATTAAAATAATTTTGTTTACTATCTGTAAAATTGAATAATAAATAAATTCAGTCATATACTGCTCTAAATTACACTTAATGTGCGAAAAAATTACAGAATATTCGAGCAAAAATTTATTTTCTGTATAAAATTCGAAAACCGGTTAAAACCGGTTTTTTAGTAAAATTAAAATTCGAAAACCGGTTTTCTAAAATGTCGGTTTTTGTATAAATCCTAGTATATATGGTGTGAAGCATCAAAAAAGCTATAATAAAATCGTGTCAGATATTGAGCGTCATTGTCATAAGAATCAGGTCTAACATGTATGTTGCTTTCAAAAGTATATTTTGAGAGTGGTTTTGTCACGTTTTTCGGACCTTTTATTATCATTTGTAATTATTTTTGTCAAAGTCTATGAACTTGTGCCATTACTAGTGATTTTGATGACTTTATTGCAATTATCGGGTGTTTGGTTATTTATTATTTGTTAATTATTGTTGAATTTCGGACAAAATGACATACTTATACAATGGACAAAAATACATTAATAACTCATAAGAACTGACTTTTGAAAAATTGACTTTTACTCTTTTACTTAATAGGCTTTTAACATTTACTCTGACTACTTCTAAAAACAAACCAAAGAGAATCCATCTGTAAAAAAGAGATTTGCATTTATTGCAAAGACCTCTTTTCACGTTCTGAGCATTGTTGAGTAAGGGCTATTCTCACTTTGAGACCATCATTAATTCGAAATAAAAACTGATGTCACTGTGGCAATCAGGTAAATATATTTTTTTTTATTGTCATATCAATAAAAAACTCACCAGTATTGCAGAAATTTGACAAATTATCAATCAGTAATAAGAAAGTATGTAAAAATTTAACGTTTCTTTTTACAAAGAAGATCTATTCTTGACCCGTGCTAAATTACTACACTTTTAATTTCATTCCATTTTATTTTATAAATGCTCTCTAATGAAAGTAATTTATAACTCCTGAATATTTAAGAATGGATATACATGTTCGAGGAACTGAATTCGAATAGTTGTAGCCTAAGGGAAGCGTGAGGTATCGAGGCGTGTATCGCGTGAAAAGGGGCTATTAGTCCCACAAACATGAACTGTCTTGTCATGATTAACTCTCGTGGTGCCTTACTGGTGGAGGCGTCTGTTATTTATTCCAAAAAAGGCATAATTCACAAACAAATGTGGAAAAGACGAAATAATGTTTTATTTAAATTAGTTTGTTCTGATGTAGGGTTAATCCGGTCTCAAAATAAATTAAATTTAACTATATGTAAATAACATACAAGGTTTACATCGTATTTATCATTTTGTTCCTAAAACAATTTTATTGTCATAAAAATAATGGGTAGTACTGCCCTAGGGTTGTTCCATGAGCTGAATTAAACTTCAACTCGATTCAGGGTAATGAGAGATTTCCCATTGCCATTTCACATCGCAGTGCCCGAAATGGGCTATTTTCAATTGGAAAAATATTGCACGATGTCAGGTTGTGCAGAGGGGGTTTGAACACAAGACCCTGTTCAGAAGAATCCTTGAGTCTGACAATTTTATTATGATTTTATATATATATATATATATATATATATATATATATACAGCTATATATGCATAATTCAGTAACCTGTCTCAAGTAACAAAGCTATTCAACTCTAATTGAACGACTACAAAGTGTTGAAGCTTTCCATACATGCTTAATAGAGTTTTGGAGCTTTCGATCCTAATAATTTCATATAATTTTACTGAGAGTCAGTAACATATATACACGTGATTATATATGAAATCAGTCAAACAAGTAAATAAGTCAATTGTTTATGAAACAGGCTATTTGGTCCATTGTATTTTATGTTTCGCTAATAACTTTCGTAAACATCGCTGCTTTTATTCATAATATTCCACAAAATCACTAGCTCTGGATCTACATCAACACATGCAGAATCATGTTCTAATCAAGATTTTGATGTGCAAAATTAATAATATCATGCCAGGGTATTAATAGCTTCGGCGCAAAATGCCATGATTATGTACATACAATTAGTTTATGTATAATTATAAGAGACGCTGTTATGCAAAGGCCATGGTGTTTGAACATAAATTGTGCGCATAATGGAGAACTTGTGATTGTAATTCATGAAAAGTTGCATTTAAATTAAACGCAATAGTTGCATGTACCGAGGAAAATAACAGTGGCCACATAAATATATGAATGCTGGCGGGAAACGTGCCTCAACATGGTACAAAATAATAAACAATTTCCTAGTATGTAATGCATGTAACTAATATCAATATGGATATTAATTTATATTCTTTATATTTTTGTTAAAATGTTTTTAATACAATTACAAAATAATGCCCGACAAGAAAAGCTTTTTACCTCCCTCACTTTTCTGGTACTTCCAAAAACTTTTTCTAAAAAACATAGCGGAAAACAAAATTCTTATCCAGCCGAACGAGCACCGTAACAACAACTTTGATTGATGACAGAATTCTTGTGCCCGAAATGTAGCCGACGAGAAAAAATACTTGATGTTAATTTAAACTCATCATCAATCTTAGAAAAAATCAATAATCTAATTACCGGATCTGTACAGCCTTCCCCAACTTGCAATTCGAGAGCAGTATCGAATATACAACCATTCACAATTTTTGGTAATAAAAATTGTAATATTGTTCTGTACAAGCTGCATATAGAACTTAAAATCTTATTTCCTGGATGTTAATAAAAGGTAACGTTTATAGCAAAAGTTTATGACATCATTTTGTTTCGCGGAACAAGTTATTAAGGCTCGACACATAACTTATTATGGTAACAAAATGAACAGATTGAATTATTGGTATGCTTTTGAAATAGTATTTCTTTTATATTTATTGAAATGAAATGTGTACTGCTTGTTTATTATAGATAATAACAAAACCTAAATAATTGTATTATTAACTTCCCGTAGGGTAAGTCATTGTAATGGGCCAAAAACCGAAATTGAAAATTTTACATTTCTCGACGTTTTGAAGGTTCCTGAACATTTTGGCATACCTCAGAAAAATGGATGTGTGTGCGTGTATGTATGTATGGATACAATTTTCCAGTCACGTTTTCGGGCGCACGGATCAACAGATTTGAATGGTTCGAAAAACATTCGATTCCTATTGATAGGGAAATGTGCTGATTAGTTTTTGGCAAAGGCAGGTCCAGCAAAGAGAAAAGAGTGCAGAAAATAGAAATCGAGTTTTTGAGAGAACGGAGCATCCGATTTAAATGATCTAAAAAACATTCAATTAGTAAGGATTGGGAGAAGTGTCTATTAGTTTTTGGCAAAGGCAGGCCCAGCCATTTCGAAGATACGAAGCTAAATGTGCAAAAAATGGCAGTTTTTGAAAGAACTAAGCGTCCGATTTAAATGATTCAAAGAACTTTCTGCCTGTCTTAACAAAATAATTGACTTTGGAAAAAAAATTGTTTCAACTTTTTTTTATTCAATTTTTTTTTAAAAAAAAATTTTTTTGTGTATCGAAAATAATTCAGATTTTATTTTTAATTCTGACTATAGTTCTTATATACTATAAACAAATAATTTCAACTTTGCAATTCAGTTTATATAATTCTTATAAATATTAGACAATGTTACAATATTTATAATAATCTATTTGAAAACATTCAGGATTTTTCGAACATTTCTTTACGGTACTGGAAGTTCCAGCAATTTGCCTTAAGGCACGATGCCATACACGCCACTAGTTTAGGTTTTGTTATTATCAGTACAGTCTAGATTATACACCTTATTTGAAGACATGTTAAAAAAAGCCTAAGAAAGCTTTTGCCATTTGGAATTTGACGCAGGATCAAGTTCAACTGTTCAACATAATAATAGACTGAAATTACAAAGCTTCAATAAAACTATATTCGAGAATAATAATAATTTAATTTCATCAAACAAGTATGATAAAAAAATATAATAGCATATGTATAACGTCATCTGACATACCTGGTTTTTAATAGATTAGTAACTTAAATTTTGATGCAAAAGCACAAACAATATATTGATCAAAGAAAATCTAAATATAGAGTTATATAATCATAAAGAATTGCATATGTGATTATATATATATATATATATATATATATGTTTAATTTGAGTTTAATAATCGGGCGTAACATCAATAAAAATAGTATGAGTTTTTTTTTTTAAATTTATTTATTTAAAATCCATACGTTTCGGCTAGCATCTTAGCCATCATTCAGTGGTAATCAAGTTAACTATAAAAATTGAAACTAAATAAATTATATGAAAGGAAATTTTGTGGAAAAACAATAATAATAATAATGGTAATAAAACACTTACAATTTTGTATCCTAATATAGCATATGAAACCATTATTAATCCATGGTATGAGTATGTGCACATTGATAAGATATATATTTTTTAACACAAACATCACAAATGGTAAAACACACTAATAATCATGATAACTTAACAAGTTGTCGAAACTATGTATTTACTCTTTGGAGTTTAGGATAGAAATGCCACATTTTTCTCAAAGCAGTTTTTAGCATGTGTTGATATTTTTTGGAAAATTTAAAAGGCGATGGGATTTTGTTATTTTTTAAGGAATTTTGACACGCTATTAAGAAACCACGTGTTCGTTTCGATAAGGGCCGTATTGTCATTGCGTTTATTTATGACTCTGTCGTTATGTAATTGTAAAAACAACCCCTCAGCGAATCTTCTTTTAATTGTATTCTCTTCAAAATGTAAAATTTTAGGGTTAAAAAAATCGATATTATGATTTAAATTTTAATATGCTCAGTTAACATTGTTTTAAATTGCTTAGGATTTTTTGAATTATTTTTGTGTTGATTAAGGCGTTTACTCAGGTTTTGGCTAGTTTCTCCAATATAAAAGAGTTCGCAATTAGAGCAATTAATTTGATATACTAAATTCCTGAGGCGGTCAAAATTGAACTTAGATTTCATTTGTGTAAAAATTGAACTAAGGGTTGCATCACAATTACATACCAACAGAATGCCACATTGTTGAAATAGTTTTTTCCACGAGAAATATAAATCTTTTACGTACGGTAGGCAAATGACACCAGTATATGATTCTAAGTCTAAGCGGTTTTTATGATCTGTGAGGTCTTTTTGTTTGTTAAAAATGTAACTGCGTCTGTTATTTATGACCGAGTTGATTATGTTCGTAGGATATGAGTTGTTACAAATAGTCATACAAAGTTTGATTGAATTGCGTTCTATCTAAAAGTTAATATTAAGAGCTAAAACTTTCAGAGAATTGTTTTTTATCAATTTGGAACCATTTGAGCCCTTGGTAGCAAGAAAATTAAAAAATGTCAATATTAAGGACCACCCTAATATATATATATATATATATATATATATATATATATATATATATATATTGCTTAATTATCCACTTAAACAGTTCAACACCTCTCTCAGTACCTCAGTTGCTAAGAATAAAGTTTTAGAAGTGTTTTTTTTTAAACAAGCTCATGAAATTATATAGCATTTATCATTTTCTTATATGGTTTAATTTGATAAAATCTCATTAGCAGACACGCCTCTGCAGTATTATGATAGGAAAACTGAACTTATTTTCGTATATTATTCTCGTCCTGCGCCTCTTTAGCTCCTACTCCTTAGTATTTCGCGTGATAATTGTGATGGATCTGTTTGCAAAGTTTATCGAGAAAAATGAAAAATCATCACTTTATGATATCGCTAAAAGTTATAAAACGGATAGATAAAGTTTGTTGAGGAAACTGTTTTGCGTGTCTGTGTACCGGGGTATAGCGTTCGCGATGACTATATCAGAGTACACGCAGCCATTTATAATATTGAACTCCCAACTTTTTACGATATTCGAAATAATAAATATGAACATAAGAAGAGGAATAAATAGAGCAATAAAATAAATGGTAATCTATGACTATAAATGATGAAGATAAAACATATTTACTGACTTCCTCTGCAATCCACTGTCCTAACAAATTTAATAGCTGCAAGTAACATGTATGTAATAATATAAAATGGTAAGTATATAATATAATATACTCTGGGTTCCACAAAATAAAATTAAAGGTGTTAATGGCTAGGTACCAATATTTGCACGTAACCGTAAAATCTCATTATTACTTCACCATATATATCACGAATTAATAGAAAGATCTCAATCACATAGGATTTACGTGGTTTGACTGACGGAATGTTTCTGGTTTTACCGGCAATTCCAACAGTCATGTGGATGAACGCATGCACACTACTGGATCGTGTAGGGATGGAAAAGATTTTTCGATATTTTTTTGATTTTCGATAAGAAACCATATCCAGAATTATTTGCTTAACAAAATTTACTAAATCAAATTTCTATTGATCATCATGAATAGTGCATTTCCTACGTTAGTTTCTTAAAAAAATGATATGAACAAAATTTTTGAAGTTTTAATATTTTTCTTCATCATGCATTTAACTAAATTCTTGTTATCATCAAAGTAATATCAATGTTTTTCTATCAATTTGTTCTTTACACAATCCCATTTACTCGCTTAATTGAAAAATATGTTTTGGCCCAAGAAAACCTATTGGCGTTTATTTGATCAGCTTGAACTATTTCTGCATTTATTTGAATACAATTCTTTGCATTTCAAGAATTTATACAAAAAACATAATATACTCAGTAATAGTATACAAATATAGAGAATAAGATATAGACAAGAAAATAAATCAAATATTTGATTTCTTAATATTTCTCGTTTCTGTATATTCAACAAAATTTCTGGCTGCATTATTGAATGATATTAATGCATACATTTATTACTCGATCACTTTCTATCACACATTTGATTATGATTTCCTTTTGCGCAAAGAAAGCTATAGGCCTTTATTTAATCTGATTTATTATTAATTTTGCATTTGTTTAAATAGAATTCATTATAATTGTAGAAAATTAATATAGGGAAAATTACTCGACATTAAGAAATTTAATTATTTATTTATCTTTATTAGAATGATAAGATTTTATTAGAAATAATAAAATTGAAACATCATATCAAATACTAGTATCTTTTTTCACTAGAATATTTAACTTTTTTTTAATTTTAGTAATTACAAAGATCAGTTACACCTAGTAATTTTACTTGAAACTCTCACTCTTTTTTGTGTTGATTGAAATATTCGTAAAATTCGTGCTTTAATTTTTTTGATAAGTTTGTAAAAAATAAATTCGAGAATTTTGAGATTTTAGAAAAAAAAATTCACTAGGATATTTAACTTTTTCTTAATTTTAGTAATTACAAAGATCAGTTACATCTAAATGAAATAAAAAATTTTTTTTTAAAAATAGTTATGATAATTTTTGGGCTGCCATCTAAACATAGATATGGTGAAAGTTCTGATTACTGTTAAAAATGAGAATATAAAAAATATTAAACTGTGTCATCATAGCGTCATCGTGAAAATCAATAAAATATCCATATGCCAATATCAAAAATGTTTTTTACATCGACATCATCAATTTCAATATCGATTCTTTGTCACTTGTGATCTACCCTATCAGAGAGTCAGACGTGTAGGCAGCTACGCCAGGAATGCCTTTGCTTGAGAATAGATTCACGTGTGCAGAGAATTCATCCTACGGTGCGAGCTTCTACGTTTCGTAGAGAAGGACGTCATTTGAAGCTACGGACGTTGAGATACGCGAAATGTACCTGTTGATTGCTACGGAGGTACCACGTAGATTAAATTTCGTGATGAATCGAATGTACGCGGAATAAAAAATATTTCTGGACTTCTTATGACTATATAGATAATTAACTTACCGTACGGTAAGTTATTTAATGGGCCGAAAATCGGAATTGAAAATTTTTACATTTCTCGACGTTTTGAAGGTTTCTGAACATTTTGGCAAACTTCAGAAAAAATGGATGTGTGTGTGTTTGTGTATGTATGTATGGATACTATTTTTCGCCCTCGTTTTCGGGCGTACTGATCAACCGATTTGAAAGGTTCAAAAACATTCGATTCCTATTGATAAGGAGATGTGCTGATTAGTTTTTGGCAAAGGCAGGTCCAGCAGTTACGGAGATAAAGAGCAAAGAGTGCAGAAAATAGAAATCGAGTTTTTGAGAGAACGGAGCATACGATTTGAATGATCTAAAAAACATTCAATTAGTAATGATTGGGAGAAGTGGTTGTTAGTTTTTCGCAAAGGCGGATCCAGCCATTTCGAAGATACGGAGCTAAATGTACAAAAAATGGCAGTTTTTGAGAGAACTAAGCGTCCGATTCAATTGATTCAAAGAACTTTTTGCTTGTCTTAACAAAATAATTGATTTTAAAAAAAAAATTTTGTTTCAATATTTTTTTTTTTTTAATTTTTGTATATCGAAAATAATTCAGATTTTATTTTAATTCTGACTATAGTTCTAATATACTTTGAACAAATAATTTCAACTCTGCAATTCAGTTTATATAATTCTTATAAATGTTAGACAATGTTACAATATTTATAATAGTCTATTTGAAAACATTCAGTATTCCTCGAACATTTCGTTACGGTACGGAAAGTTCCAGCAATTTGCCTTAAGGCACGATGCCACCCACCCTACTAGTTTCATTTTTAGATGTTAAATAATAATGATTTATATCTTCATAGTTTCTAATCAACTAAAATTAATTAAGATCAATAATATTAGATCATATAGGCTTCAAAAAGTTTGTTGACTAACCATAACCACAATTTCTTCGATTTTTACCTATAAAATTATTTCATTTTCTAAATATTTCAATTCTAAATCGAATTCGTAGTATTCCTTTACAAATGTGATTTTGATTACGAATTCTTCACATCGAGTACTCGTATTTTCCTATCCATCTCAGTCATTTGATCTACATATGAACATCTAAATTGATTCCATGAAAGTTATCCATGTTTGATAATTTGACAACGGTATCACTAAATGACATCTCTCGTATTCCGAATGTGTTTCATATGACATCTGATGATGCTCCATGGGAGTACTTGACTCTATCGAAACTCATAAACGGAGACGTATGAAGAAATCTTGGAGAATCGTGAAAAATTCCAAAGAACATTCCAATATAAGTACATCGATAAGGAAACTGGGCCAAGTATCCTTAAATGTGATAGCGAGATGGATTCTCAGATCTCGAGGAAAGAAATGGGGCACGCATGGTGATATGATGATATGATTTATACATTAGTTTTGCGACTTGGTAAAGGTGTTGAATACTAAATATTTAAGCGCTTTTTATTATATTAACTAAATTATAGAATCATAAAATATGATCATATTATTTCCTACTTATGTATTTCCATTTTTTACAAAAGATTTTAGTGCAAAAATTTAATATATATGTATATATTTATAAATCGATTAAAAACAATTCTCTAAAAGTTTTAGCTCTTAATAATGTCTTTTAGATAGAGCGCAATTCAATCAAAGTTTTGTATAGAAATAGCATAAAAAAAATTCAAAAATTTTGCAGAGCGTCGAATTTTCAATAAACAATGACACGAATTTTCACTTGTAATTCATTTGTCGCTGAGTTATACCTAAAGATTTTTTTTTAATTTTCAAAATTTTTTCCACACGAGGTTTGATTCAATTGCGCATCATCTAAAAGTTAGTATTAAGAGCTGAAACTTTCAGAGAATTGTTTTTTATCAATTTGGAACCATTTGAGCCACTGGGAACAAGGAAATTCGAAAAAGTCCATATTAAGGACAACCCTAATATAAATATATAATATTTTACATTCAAAATAACTTGAACATTACTTATCTTGACATCCCTCTATCTTAACGGCCGCAAGTAACTAAATTAAAAGTTTGTGGTTTATTGCAAAATTATGAAAACTTCTATATTAGTTTATTGGTAAACTTGAAGTTTATGAGGTTTGCTCATATAATAATTATCGTTAACACTAAAATAATAAAATTCCATAATTTTAGTGTTCACAGGATTTGAAGCACCAAATATTTAACCTGCAGGCATGTATAGAAAAGACATTTTAATAATTTGCTTATAAATTAGAATGACTTGCAATTTTATAGATCAAGTGATATTTAAAAAATTACAGATCATCAGCTATATTTTCAGAAATAATAAGCAAATTGAGAAAGAGTACATACTTCAATAAAGACAACACTTTTCGAAAACCTTCTGTTCAAACTTGTGGTCTGGTAAGTATTGGACTGATTTTGAACTATTGTTTTATATGTTTTAATTTTTAATTATGTTCAATATTTTATAATTTCTTCTTCAATTAGAATGTCTTGTAACCGCATAAATACATATGAGAAATACACCCGACTAAGTATACAGTTAAATTATTTGAACATTTTTAATACAAGTGATAATTTTAGCAATTGTAGATAAATATTAAAAATATTATTTAAATTTGTTTCTCATTAAACAATTAAAACCTGTTTTTTCAACAGCAGAAAGATTAAGCAGTTATTACGACTAATATGTATAAAGTTAGAGCCAAAATATAATAATAGTGATGATTGAAGAAATTCGTAAATTGAATGACTTGAAAATGTCTTAGTTTAATTAAATAGTTTTAGTTTAAATAATAATAATAGCTAATAGTTAATAAAAGAAAGAAATGAAATACAATGGAAAATTAAAGAGACCAGTAAAAATAATGTAAAACTAGCGGTGCATGGCATTGTGTCTTAAGACAAACTACAGGAACTTTCCTTATCGAAAATAATATTTTCAAATAGCTTTAATTTTTTTGATAAGTTTGTGAAAATAGATTAGAGAATTTTGACATTTTAGGAAAAATGTGACTTTTTTTTTAAAAAAAAAATAAGTATTTTAAAAATTTTGAATAATTTTTTTAACTAATCACCAAAATCGTCAACAATAATTTGTGTCCGCACGCACACACACACATACTATCATTTTTTCTTAAGTATGCTAACATGTTCAGAAATTTTATTTTTTTTATTTGCATAGTTTTATTGTCAATCAAAATAATATACATTTTTTAAGACAATATGCTGGATGTTAACGCATTTAAGAGATTATGTCCTATGAGATATCTCTCTTTTTTTGACATTTTATTTAAGATCGTATGGCAATTTTCTCTATTTTCAATCTTCGTGTGGGATATTCCTCGCTTAATTTTTTTAAATATATGTTTGGGTGACCTGGTAGTTTTTCGTGGTATTTTTTGCTCCTTTCTTTTATCATTTCATTAATAGTTTTTATTTTTAGGTCTTTATGTAAGGTGTTATTTGTAGCATACCACAGAAATATTTGAAACGTAAAAATATATAAAAAAATTTGATTTTCGATTTTTGCGATTACTAGAGCTTATCCTACAAAAAGTTTTTTAGTAACATTAATATTAACTACTATTTTCTGTGAATATCAAAAAGTTCGTATCGCACATAAACTATGCAACTATGATATGATCTGTATTATATATAATCTATAAATTTCGTATAAAAAACACCTAAGGTCAAATGTCTTTTATTCGCATAGACCCTAAGTCTCCGTCTATGTGCAGTTTTAGTATGAAGTAGCAGCGCGAGAGGTATCTTTCTCCGGAGCGCGTCGCGAGATGTAATCAGCCCCGGAACGATGTGTCGGAACGACGGTTATAAAACGGAACGCGGTTCAATTACCGTACCGCGTGCAGGAGAATGAGTGCGAAGCGGCGAGGGCGCCCCGAAGACGCGGCGAAGGGCGGTTCATTCTATACTGAAATGGTTCGCTTTCATAACCGAGGAGGGTATCAAAGATAAATACCTAGTTTTGATATGACGACGTCGATATGTTGCTCTTGTCATAGCTAATCGAACGATAAGATAAGGGTGGAAGAGATTCATTGCATCAGAGGATAGTGAATCTCAAATATTATAATATCAAATATCAAAGCAAATGAATACATGCAATAATAATAAAGTTAATAGATTCAAAGTGAAACTAGTGGGGCGCATGGCATCATGCCTTAAGGCAAATTGCTGGTGCTTCCCGTAACAAAAATTATTTTTTTTAAAAAAGATTAACATTTTTGAAACAAATTTACTCTGAAGTTTTTTGAAAAAAAACAAACTTTTTGAAGAAAAAAATATTTTGAAATATTTTGTAAATTCTGAACTTTTTTCAAAGCAATCGTACTGCTTTAACTGCATAGAGACGAAATATCGAAGCGCGTAAGCGCCGCGTTGCCGTCTCACAGGTAAACATTGGTACGGAACCCATAGGAATGTAAACAAAATTTATACTTTATTGTTAAAATCTCTATAAAATATCTGATAATTTGTTGTGCTTATGTCTAATGTTCATTTTTGATCGCCAAATCGCTCATTTTTTTACTTTGCCTCTATACCTTCAAAGTCGTTACACCTTTCTTTCCAAAAATTTAAACAGTTCTTCATTTAGTTAATACAAATAAAATGTTTTTTGAATTATTCAAATCGGACGCTCCGTTCTCTTAAAAACTGAGTTACCGTTTCTGGCAGTTTTTGCCCCATATCTTCAGAACGGCTAGACCTGCCTATGCCAAAAACTAATCAGCACGTCTTCTTATCAATACGAATCGAATGTTTTTTGAATTATTCAAATCGCTTCATTCGTGTTCCCGAAATCGTCGACAAAAATTTGTATCCGAACACACACATACGCGCACATACACACACACATACATCAATTTTTTCTAAGGTATGCCAAAATGTTCCGAAGGTTTTGAAACGTAAAGATATATAAAAATTTTCATTTTCGATTTTTTTGCGATTACTATAACTTGCCCTCCGGGAAGTTTATAAATATGTATAATAAATTTTCAGGAAGGAAGTGACATTCCAAATCACATGATTTAATAAATTTCGATTAATATAATTGCTGTATTTTTCTGCATAATTTTATGTAAATTTAATATTTAATATGGAATTGTTAAAATAAACTAGTGGTGCATGACATAATCACTTGAAGCTAATCTCGAGAACATCCCGTACCATAATGTATGATTTTCTTAAGGAAAGCATAATTGTTTGAAATATTGATTTTTCTTTTGAAAATTTTATAATTTTCTAATTGAGAAATTAAAAAAAACAAATAAAATTTAAAAAATAATTATTACATGTATGTTTTCAGTTATTTTGTACGCAAGAGTTAAGTTCGATGAAGTTATTAATTTATATAAAATGTCAGGCTGTAATAATCAGATGAAAGGTGATAATAATAATGTTATTTGGAATTTATTTCAAAACCTAAAATTATAAACATTTTAACATATTAAAATTTAGTTCAATTACAAATATTTATTTACTTAAATATAATAAATAATTTTAAAATATCTGTTTTTATTAGTGGCATAAATATATTCTTTTCACGATTTTAAGTTATGGATAAATAATACGCCTGCAAATCAAAAACAATTATAAGAATTTCTATTATTACTTTACCATTGACGTTCTCATACAATTATTTATTATAGAGTCCATAAGTTTAAAATTGTAAAATATAAACAATCTAGGTGAGATTGCTTTGAACTTCATGACGGAATGACTCCTCTATTGTACGGCATTTTGCCAAGAATGGAACGGGATAAACTTCATTTAGCTAGATATTTTATTCCACATTTCGAAAGCTATAAAAGGGTATCAACTTATTACTTTGCATTCGCTGTTCTGCACGATGTATCTTTGTTTTATGCATACATAATTTTATGCTAACAGTAAAAAATAAAATTAGAAAGCTATAGAAAATACTAACAAAGGCATTCTTGTATCTAATTTTAAGTGGTGTATCATAGAAAACAATTTGGCAAGTGTACAGTTTTTTTTAGATAATGAGCAATGGTTAGTTATTTAGAAATTTGTTGGAATCTGAGCTTTGTGGTTCGATCTCAGACAAAATATAAATTATAACAACGAGAATATATATATATAGCTTTTAAAAATAGAATAGTTGCGTTAATAATATGGTATTAGTAATTTTTTCGAAAATTTATAGTAATAATAAGCAATTTTTTTTTTCAGAAAAAGACTAAGCAAACTAAGCTTATGAAAATCTATTAAATAATAATAAATATAAATTAATAGTTATTCCAACTCTGCTGATAAATATATCTGAAGAAATACCAGATAAACATTATATACCAGTTTTTGTCAAAAAAGTGCCTATAAAATTTATATTTGCCTTCGTTAAATATTGTAGCTAATAATATTATTTATACTATTAATTATTGTAGCTATTTTGTAAAGCCCTTTAAATTAAAAATAATACATTGAATCTGTTTCTTCTCTAGATGTCCCATTTTACACAGCCTTTGGTGTAAAAAAGGACATATAACTAATTTTTGGAAAATATCACAAAAACACATTATAATTTAGGAATTAACTGAAAATTTTATTGAACATTGAAAGATGTTTGATACGTGTAATGTATTGTGACGTAATTCATTTGATTTAGACAGTAGGTCGAATTAGACCTTTGTCCATTGGACATTGCCCCACCCTGCCTTAATATACATTATGAAAAGAAAAGTATTCCAAACTATTTTTAGAATATGAAAAAACTAAAAAAATAACCGTTAAAAAGCCCCTAGCCCCTGTTGCTAGAGACTTCGGTAAAAGTAATTAACTCAATACTTGTTAAAAGGGGCTCGCCCGTAGGTAAGCGGTTAAGAGCGACGGGACCTAAATCAGAGGTACCGGGTTCGATACCCACTTCGAGCAGCCTGTTGTCAGGCAGCAGTGACAACAATTTTCACTTGGAAATATATACAGCAATATGTTTACAAGTGAAAATAGCCCTTGCCCGGCTTTGCTGCACCAATAAAAAGTCTGCCCTATTAGATTATTTCTAATAACAAAATCATCAAATATGGATGAATTAACCATTGAGTTATCATCTAAAAAATACGAAGTAAGGAGAAGTTTCAGACCAACAGCTCATAGGACGTAAAGTTCTGATTGCTGTTAAGAAAAAAATACTTGTTAAAT
>NW_020537324.1:15580919-15609487 GCF_003426905.1 Ctenocephalides felis | reverse complement strand
GTATACTGTGATGATATACTTTGCATCAATTGGTAATTCGTAATCGTCTCATTTTCTTATTCTCTCCCCACGCATAAACGTTTTAAATTTAATTTGGCGATGAATAACAATAAAGTGATAAAATTTACTCGGAGTCGTGCGAAGAACGCTTTGCGGCACAATGGAAAATTTGAAAGTCAAACCGCGTCGCGCGTACCGTTATTAAACGGTATTGCGTCCCACACCATCGGCGCGACGTCTGAAAGGAACAAAATTGCCATATGTGCGGGGAAAATGCATAGGAAAATCATCAAAAGAAAATACGCCGAGATAAAAGATGCTGCGGATATAAAAAGCGAATTGTCTTGTTTTAATACTATCAAAAGCTACTTTATTACTCACACATATTTTATGATTAAACAAACATTTTTTCTTGATCTTATGCTTGAAACATTTTTCCTTGCTTTTATGCTTAAAACATTTACAATAATTTAACAAGTATTTTTTCTTAACAGCAATCAGAACTTTACGTCCTATGAGCTGTTGGTCTGAAACTTCTCCTTACTTCGTATTTTTTAGATGATAACTCAATGGTTAATTCATCCATATTTGATGATTTTGTTATTAGAAATAATCTAATAGGGCAGACTTTTTATTGGTGCAGCAAAGCCGGGCAAGGGCTATTTTCACTTGTAAACATATTGCTGTATATATTTCCAAGTGAAAATTGTTGTCACTGCTGCCTGACAACAGGCTGCTCGAAGTGGGTATCGAACCCGGTACCTCTGATTTAGGTCCCGTCGCTCTTAACCGCTTACCTACGGGCGAGCCCCTTTTAACAAGTATTGAGTTAATTACTTTTACCGAAGTCTCTAGCAACAGGGGCTAGGGGCTTTTTAACGGTTATTTTTTTAGTTTTTTTATTCTAAAAATAGTTTGGAATACTTTTCTTTTTATAATGTATATTAAGGCAGGGTGGGGCAATGTCCAATGGACAAAGGTCTAATTCGACCTACTGTCTAAATCAAATGAATTACGTCACAATACATTACACGTATCAAACATCTTTCAATGTTCAATAAAATTTTCAGTTAATTCCTAAATTATAATGTGTTTTGTGATATTTTCCAAAAATTAGTTATATGTCCTTTTTTACACCAAAGGCTGTGTAAAATGGGACATCTAGAGAAGAAACAGATTCAATGTATTATTTTTAATTTTAAAGGGCTTTACAAAATAGCTACAATAATTAATAGTATAAATAATATTATTAGCTACAATATTTAACGAAGGCAAATATAAATTTTATAGGCACTTTTTTGACAAAAACTGGTATATAATGTTTATCTGGTATTTCTTCAGATATATTTATCAGCAGAGTTGGAATAACTATTAATTTATAATTATTTATTTAATAGATTTTCATAAGCTTAGTTTGCTTAGTCTTTTTCTGAAAAAAAAAATTGCTTATTATTACTATAAATTTTCGAAAAAATTACTAATACCATATTATTAACGCAACTATTCTATTTTTAAAAGCTATATATATATATTCTCGTTGTTATAATTTATATTTTGTCTGAGATCGAACCACAAAGCTCAGATTCCAACAAATTTCTAAATAACTAACCATTGCTCATTATCTAAAAAAAACTGTACACTTGCCAAATTGTTTTCTATGATACACCACTTAAAATTAGATACAAGAATGCCTTTGTTAGTATTTTCTATAGCTTTCTAATTTTATTTTTTACTGTTAGCATAAAATTATGTATGCATAAAACAAAGATACATCGTGCAGAACAGCGAATGCAAAGTAATAAGTTGATACCTTTTATAGCTTTCGAAATGTGGAATAAAATATCTAGCTAAATGAAGTTTATCCCGTTCCATTCTTGGCAAAATGCCGTACAATAGAGGAGTCATTCCGTCATGAAGTTCAAAGCAATCTCACCTAGATTGTTTTATATTTTACAATTTTAAACTTATGGACTCTATAATAAATAATTGTATGAGAACGTCAATGGTAAAGTAATAATAGAAATTCTTATAATATGTTTTTGATTTGCAGGCGTATTATTTATCCATAACTTAAAATCGTGAAAAGAATATATTTATGCCACTAATAAAAACAGATATTTTAAAATTATTTATTATATTTAAGTAAATAATTATATTTGTAATTGAACTAAATTTTAATATTTAAAATGTTTATAATTTTAGGTTTTGAAATAAATTCCAAATAACATTATTATTATCACCTTTCATCTGATTATTACAGCCTGACATTTTATATAAATTAATAACTTCATCGAACTTAACTCTTGCGTACAAAAATAACTGAAAACATACATGTAATAATTATTTTTTAAATTTTTATTTGTTTTTTTTTAATTTCTCAATTAGAAAATTATAAAATTTTCAAAAGAAAAATCAATATTTCAAACAATTATGCTTTCCTTAAGAAAATCATACATTATGGTACGGGATGTTCTCGAGATTAGCTTCAAGTGATTATGTCATGCACCACTAGTTTATTTTAACAATTCCATATTAAATATTAAATTTACATAAAATTATGCAGAAAAATACAGCAATTATATTAATCGAAATTTATTAAATCATGTGATTTGGAATGTCACTTCCTTCCTGAAAATTTATTATACATATTTATAAACTTCCCGGAGGGCAAGTTATAGTAATCGCAAAAAAATCGAAAATGAAAATTTTTATATATCTTTACGTTTCAAAACCTTCGGAACATTTTGGCATACCTTAGAAAAAATTGATGTATGTGTGTGTGTATGTGCGCGTATGTGTGTGTTCGGATACAAATTTTTGTCGACGATTTCGGGAACACGAATGAAGCGATTTGAATAATTCAAAAAACATTCGATTCGTATTGATAAGAAGACGTGCTGATTAGTTTTTGGCATAGGCAGGTCTAGCCGTTCTGAAGATATGGGGCAAAAACTGCCAGAAACGGTAACTCAGTTTTTAAGAGAACGGAGCGTCCGATTTGAATAATTCAAAAAACATTTTATTTGTATTAACTAAATGAAGAACTGTTTAAATTTTTGGAAAGAAAGGTGTAACGACTTTGAAGGTATAGAGGCAAAAGTAAAAAAATGAGCGATTTGGCGATCAAAAATGAACATTAGACATAAGCACAACAAATTATCAGATATTTTATAGAGATTTTAACAATAAAGTATAAATTTTGTTTACATTCCTATGGGTTCCGTACCAATGTTTACCTGTGAGACGGCAACGCGGCGCTTACGCGCTTCGATATTTCGTCTCTATGCAGTTAAAGCAGTACGATTGCTTTGAAAAAAGTTCAGAATTTACAAAATATTTCAAAATATTTTTTTCTTCAAAAAGTTTGTTTTTTTTCAAAAAACTTCAGAGTAAATTTGTTTCAAAAATGTTAATCTTTTTTAAAAAAATAATTTTTGTTACGGGAAGCACCAGCAATTTGCCTTAAGGCATGATGCCATGCGCCCCACTAGTTTCACTTTGAATCTATTAACTTTATTATTATTGCATGTATTCATTTGCTTTGATATTTGATATTATAATATTTGAGATTCACTATCCTCTGATGCAATGAATCTCTTCCACCCTTATCTTATCGTTCGATTAGCTATGACAAGAGCAACATATCGACGTCGTCATATCAAAACTAGGTATTTATCTTTGATACCCTCCTCGGTTATGAAAGCGAACCATTTCAGTATAGAATGAACCGCCCTTCGCCGCGTCTTCGGGGCGCCCTCGCCGCTTCGCACTCATTCTCCTGCACGCGGTACGGTAATTGAACCGCGTTCCGTTTTATAACCGTCGTTCCGACACATCGTTCCGGGGCTGATTACATCTCGCGACGCGCTCCGGAGAAAGATACCTCTCGCGCTGCTACTTCATACTAAAACTGCACATAGACGGAGACTTAGGGTCTATGCGAATAAAAGACATTTGACCTTAGGTGTTTTTTATACGAAATTTATAGATTATATATAATACAGATCATATCATAGTTGCATAGTTTATGTGCGATACGAACTTTTTGATATTCACAGAAAATAGTAGTTAATATTAATGTTACTAAAAAACTTTTTGTAGGATAAGCTCTAGTAATCGCAAAAATCGAAAATCAAATTTTTTTATATATTTTTACGTTTCAAATATTTCTGTGGTATGCTACAAATAACACCTTACATAAAGACCTAAAAATAAAAACTATTAATGAAATGATAAAAGAAAGGAGCAAAAAATACCACGAAAAACTACCAGGTCACCCAAACATATATTTAAAAAAATTAAGCGAGGAATATCCCACACGAAGATTGAAAATAGAGAAAATTGCCATACGATCTTAAATAAAATGTCAAAAAAAAGAGAGATATCTCATAGGACATAATCTCTTAAATGCGTTAACATCCAGCATATTGTCTTAAAAAATGTATATTATTTTGATTGACAATAAAACTATGCAAATAAAAAAAATAAAATTTCTGAACATGTTAGCATACTTAAGAAAAAATGATAGTATGTGTGTGTGTGCGTGCGGACACAAATTATTGTTGACGATTTTGGTGATTAGTTAAAAAAATTATTCAAAATTTTTAAAATACTTATTTTTTTTTAAAAAAAAAGTCACATTTTTCCTAAAATGTCAAAATTCTCTAATCTATTTTCACAAACTTATCAAAAAAATTAAAGCTATTTGAAAATATTATTTTCGATAAGGAAAGTTCCTGTAGTTTGTCTTAAGACACAATGCCATGCACCGCTAGTTTTACATTATTTTTACTGGTCTCTTTAATTTTCCATTGTATTTCATTTCTTTCTTTTATTAACTATTAGCTATTATTATTATTTAAACTAAAACTATTTAATTAAACTAAGACATTTTCAAGTCATTCAATTTACGAATTTCTTCAATCATCACTATTATTATATTTTGGCTCTAACTTTATACATATTAGTCGTAATAACTGCTTAATCTTTCTGCTGTTGAAAAAACAGGTTTTAATTGTTTAATGAGAAACAAATTTAAATAATATTTTTAATATTTATCTACAATTGCTAAAATTATCACTTGTATTAAAAATGTTCAAATAATTTAACTGTATACTTAGTCGGGTGTATTTCTCATATGTATTTATGCGGTTACAAGACATTCTAATTGAAGAAGAAATTATAAAATATTGAACATAATTAAAAATTAAAACATATAAATCAATAGTTCAAAATCAGTCCAATACTTACCAGACCACAAGTTTGAACAGAAGGTTTTCGAAAAGTGTTGTCTTTATTGAAGTATGTACTCTTTCTCAATTTGCTTATTATTTCTGAAAATATAGCTGATGATCTGTATTTTTTAAATATCACTTGATCTATAAAATTGCAAGTCATTCTAATTTATAAGCAAATTATTAAAATGTCTTTTCTATACATGCCTGCAGGTTAAATATTTGGTGCTTCAAATCCTGTGAACACTAAAATTATGGAATTTTATTATTTTAGTGTTAACGATAATTATTATATGAGCAAACCTCATAAACTTCAAGTTTACCAATAAACTAATATAGAAGTTTTCATAATTTTGCAATAAACCACAAACTTTTAATTTAGTTACTTGCGGCCGTTAAGATAGAGGGATGTCAAGATAAGTAATGTTCAAGTTATTTTGAATGTAAAATATTATATATTTATATTAGGGTTGTCCTTAATATGGACTTTTTCGAATTTCCTTGTTCCCAGTGGCTCAAATGGTTCCAAATTGATAAAAAACAATTCTCTGAAAGTTTCAGCTCTTAATACTAACTTTTAGATGATGCGCAATTGAATCAAACCTCGTGTGGAAAAAATTTTGAAAATTAAAAAAGGTATAACTCAGCGACAAATGAATTACAAGTGAAAATTCGTGTCATTGTTTATTGAAAATTCGACGCTCTGCAAAATTTTTGAATTTTTTTTATGCTATTTCTATACAAAACTTTGATTGAATTGCGCTCTATCTAAAAGACATTATTAAGAGCTAAAACTTTTAGAGAATTGTTTTTAATCGATTTATAAATATATACATATATATTAAATTTTTGCACTAAAATCTTTTGTAAAAAATGGAAATACATAAGTAGGAAATAATATGATCATATTTTATGATTCTATAATTTAGTTAATATAATAAAAAGCGCTTAAATATTTAGTATTCAACACCTTTACCAAGTCGCAAAACTAATGTATAAATCATATCATCATATCACCATGCGTGCCCCATTTCTTTCCTCGAGATCTGAGAATCCATCTCGCTATCACATTTAAGGATACTTGGCCCAGTTTCCTTATCGATGTACTTATATTGGAATGTTCTTTGGAATTTTTCACGATTCTCCAAGATTTCTTCATACGTCTCCGTTTATGAGTTTCGATAGAGTCAAGTACTCCCATGGAGCATCATCAGATGTCATATGAAACACATTCGGAATACGAGAGATGTCATTTAGTGATACCGTTGTCAAATTATCAAACATGGATAACTTTCATGGAATCAATTTAGATGTTCATATGTAGATCAAATGACTGAGATGGATAGGAAAATACGAGTACTCGATGTGAAGAATTCGTAATCAAAATCACATTTGTAAAGGAATACTACGAATTCGATTTAGAATTGAAATATTTAGAAAATGAAATAATTTTATAGGTAAAAATCGAAGAAATTGTGGTTATGGTTAGTCAACAAACTTTTTGAAGCCTATATGATCTAATATTATTGATCTTAATTAATTTTAGTTGATTAGAAACTATGAAGATATAAATCATTATTATTTAACATCTAAAAATGAAACTAGTAGGGTGGGTGGCATCGTGCCTTAAGGCAAATTGCTGGAACTTTCCGTACCGTAACGAAATGTTCGAGGAATACTGAATGTTTTCAAATAGACTATTATAAATATTGTAACATTGTCTAACATTTATAAGAATTATATAAACTGAATTGCAGAGTTGAAATTATTTGTTCAAAGTATATTAGAACTATAGTCAGAATTAAAATTAAAATCTGAATTATTTTCGATATACAAAAATTAAAAAAAAAAAAAATATTGAAACAAAATTTTTTTTTTAAATCAATTATTTTGTTAAGACAAGCAAAAAGTTCTTTGAATCAATTGAATCGGACGCTTAGTTCTCTCAAAAACTGCCATTTTTTGTACATTTAGCTCCGTATCTTCGAAATGGCTGGATCCGCCTTTGCGAAAAACTAACAACCACTTCTCCCAATCATTACTAATTGAATGTTTTTTAGATCATTCAAATCGTATGCTCCGTTCTCTCAAAAACTCGATTTCTATTTTCTGCACTCTTTGCTCTTTATCTCCGTAACTGCTGGACCTGCCTTTGCCAAAAACTAATCAGCACATCTCCTTATCAATAGGAATCGAATGTTTTTGAACCTTTCAAATCGGTTGATCAGTACGCCCGAAAACGAGGGCGAAAAATAGTATCCATACATACATACACAAACACACACACATCCATTTTTTCTGAAGTTTGCCAAAATGTTCAGAAACCTTCAAAACGTCGAGAAATGTAAAAATTTTCAATTCCGATTTTCGGCCCATTAAATAACTTACCGTACGGTAAGTTAATTATCTATATAGTCATAAGAAGTCCAGAAATATTTTTTATTCCGCGTACATTCGATTCATCACGAAATTTAATCTACGTGGTACCTCCGTAGCAATCAACAGGTACATTTCGCGTATCTCAACGTCCGTAGCTTCAAATGACGTCCTTCTCTACGAAACGTAGAAGCTCGCACCGTAGGATGAATTCTCTGCACACGTGAATCTATTCTCAAGCAAAGGCATTCCTGGCGTAGCTGCCTACACGTCTGACTCTCTGATAGGGTAGATCACAAGTGACAAAGAATCGATATTGAAATTGATGATGTCGATGTAAAAAACATTTTTGATATTGGCATATGGATATTTTATTGATTTTCACGATGACGCTATGATGACACAGTTTAATATTTTTTATATTCTCATTTTTAACAGTAATCAGAACTTTCACCATATCTATGTTTAGATGGCAGCCCAAAAATTATCATAACTATTTTTAAAAAAAAATTTTTTATTTCATTTAGATGTAACTGATCTTTGTAATTACTAAAATTAAGAAAAAGTTAAATATCCTAGTGAATTTTTTTTTCTAAAATCTCAAAATTCTCGAATTTATTTTTTACAAACTTATCAAAAAAATTAAAGCACGAATTTTACGAATATTTCAATCAACACAAAAAAGAGTGAGAGTTTCAAGTAAAATTACTAGGTGTAACTGATCTTTGTAATTACTAAAATTAAAAAAAAGTTAAATATTCTAGTGAAAAAAGATACTAGTATTTGATATGATGTTTCAATTTGATTATTTCTAATAAAATCTTATCATTCTAATAAAGATAAATAAATAATTAAATTTCTTAATGTCGAGTAATTTTCCCTATATTAATTTTCTACAATTATAATGAATTCTATTTAAACAAATGCAAAATTAATAATAAATCAGATTAAATAAAGGCCTATAGCTTTCTTTGCGCAAAAGGAAATCATAATCAAATGTGTGATAGAAAGTGATCGAGTAATAAATGTATGCATTAATATCATTCAATAATGCAGCCAGAAATTTTGTTGAATATACAGAAACGAGAAATATTAAGAAATCAAATATTTGATTTATTTTCTTGTCTATATCTTATTCTCTATATTTGTATACTATTACTGAGTATATTATGTTTTTTGTATAAATTCTTGAAATGCAAAGAATTGTATTCAAATAAATGCAGAAATAGTTCAAGCTGATCAAATAAACGCCAATAGGTTTTCTTGGGCCAAAACAAATTTTTCAATTAAGCGAGTAAATGGGATTGTGTAAAGAACAAATTGATAGAAAAACATTGATATTACTTTGATGATAACAAGAATTTAGTTAAATGCATGATGAAGAAAAATATTAAAACTTCAAAAATTTTGTTCATATCATTTTTTTAAGAAACTAACGTAGGAAATGCACTATTCATGATGATCAATAGAAATTTGATTTAGTAAATTTTGTTAAGCAAATAATTCTGGATATGGTTTCTTATCGAAAATCAAAAAAATATCGAAAAATCTTTTCCATCCCTACACGATCCAGTAGTGTGCATGCGTTCATCCACATGACTGTTGGAATTGCCGGTAAAACCAGAAACATTCCGTCAGTCAAACCACGTAAATCCTATGTGATTGAGATCTTTCTATTAATTCGTGATATATATGGTGAAGTAATAATGAGATTTTACGGTTACGTGCAAATATTGGTACCTAGCCATTAACACCTTTAATTTTATTTTGTGGAACCCAGAGTATATTATATTATATACTTACCATTTTATATTATTACATACATGTTACTTGCAGCTATTAAATTTGTTAGGACAGTGGATTGCAGAGGAAGTCAGTAAATATGTTTTATCTTCATCATTTATAGTCATAGATTACCATTTATTTTATTGCTCTATTTATTCCTCTTCTTATGTTCATATTTATTATTTTGAATATCGTAAAAAGTTGGGAGTTCAATATTATAAATGGCTGCGTGTACTCTGATATAGTCATCGCGAACGCTATACCCCGGTACACAGACACGCAAAACAGTTTCCTCAACAAACTTTATCTATCCGTTTTATAACTTTTAGCGATATCATAAAGTGATGATTTTTCATTTTTCTCGATAAACTTTGCAAACAGATCCATCACAATTATCACGCGAAATACTAAGGAGTAGGAGCTAAAGAGGCGCAGGACGAGAATAATATACGAAAATAAGTTCAGTTTTCCTATCATAATACTGCAGAGGCGTGTCTGCTAATGAGATTTTATCAAATTAAACCATATAAGAAAATGATAAATGCTATATAATTTCATGAGCTTGTTTAAAAAAAAAACACTTCTAAAACTTTATGCTTAGCAACTGAGGTACTGAGAGAGGTGTTGAACTGTTTAAGTGGATAATTAAGCAATATATATATATATATATATATATATATATATATATTAGGGTGGTCCTTAATATTGACATTTTTTAATTTTCTTGCTACCAAGGGCTCAAATGGTTCCAAATTGATAAAAAACAATTCTCTGAAAGTTTTAGCTCTTAATATTAACTTTTAGATAGAACGCAATTCAATCAAACTTTGTATGGAAAAAGCATGAATTTTTTTATTGAAAATTAAAAATTTTTTTTTGGTAGAACTTAGCGACATATGAATTAAAAGTGAAAATTCGTGTCATTTTTTATTTAAAATTCGACGCTCTGCAAAACTTTAAAAAAAGTTTTCATGCTATTTCCATACAAATCTTTGATTGAATTGCGTTCTATCTAAAAGACAATATTACGAGCTAAAACTTTCAGAGAATTGTTTTTTATCTATTTGAAACCATTTGAGCTTTTGGGAGCAAGGAAATTCGAAAATGTCCATATTAAGGACCACCCTAATATATATATATATATATATATATATATATATATATATATATAATCACATATGCAATTCTTTATGATTATATAACTCTATATTTAGATTTTCTTTGATCAATATATTGTTTGTGCTTTTGCATCAAAATTTAAGTTACTGATCTATTAAAAACCAGGTATGTCAGATGACGTTATACATATGCTATTATATTTTTTTATCATACTTGTTTGATGAAATTAAATTATTATTATTCTCGAATATAGTTTTATTGAAGCTTTGTAATTTCAGTCTATTATTATGTTGAACAGTTGAACTTGATCCTGCGTCAAATTCCAAATGGCAAAAGCTTTCTTAGGCTTTTTTTAACATGTCTTCAAATAAGGTGTATAATCTAGACTGTACTGATAATAACAAAACCTAAACTAGTGGCGTGTATGGCATCGTGCCTTAAGGCAAATTGCTGGAACTTCCAGTACCGTAAAGAAATGTTCGAAAAATCCTGAATGTTTTCAAATAGATTATTATAAATATTGTAACATTGTCTAATATTTATAAGAATTATATAAACTGAATTGCAAAGTTGAAATTATTTGTTTATAGTATATAAGAACTATAGTCAGAATTAAAAATAAAATCTGAATTATTTTCGATACACAAAAAAATTTTTTTTTAAAAAAAAATTGAATAAAAAAAAGTTGAAACAATTTTTTTCCAAAGTCAATTATTTTGTTAAGACAGGCAGAAAGTTCTTTGAATCATTTAAATCGGACGCTTAGTTCTTTCAAAAACTGCCATTTTTTGCACATTTAGCTTCGTATCTTCGAAATGGCTGGGCCTGCCTTTGCCAAAAACTAATAGACACTTCTCCCAATCCTTACTAATTGAATGTTTTTTAGATCATTTAAATCGGATGCTTCTCTCAAAAACTCGATTTCTATTTTCTGCACTCTTTTCTCTTTGCTGGACCTGCCTTTGCCAAAAACTAATCAGCACATTTCCCTATCAATAGGAATCGAATGTTTTTCGAACCATTCAAATCTGTTGATCCGTGCGCCCGAAAACGTGACTGGAAAATTGTATCCATACATACATACACGCACACACATCCATTTTTCTGAGGTATGCCAAAATGTTCAGGAACCTTCAAAACGTCGAGAAATGTAAAATTTTCAATTTCGGTTTTTGGCCCATTACAATGACTTACCCTACGGGAAGTTAATAATACAATTATTTAGGTTTTGTTATTATCTATAATAAACAAGCAGTACACATTTCATTTCAATAAATATAAAAGAAATACTATTTCAAAAGCATACCAATAATTCAATCTGTTCATTTTGTTACCATAATAAGTTATGTGTCGAGCCTTAATAACTTGTTCCGCGAAACAAAATGATGTCATAAACTTTTGCTATAAACGTTACCTTTTATTAACATCCAGGAAATAAGATTTTAAGTTCTATATGCAGCTTGTACAGAATATTACAATTTTTATTACCAAAAATTGTGAATGGTCTTATATTCGATACTGCTCTTGAATTGTAAGTTAGAAAAGGCTGTACAGATCCGGTAATTAGATTATTGATTTTTTCTAAGATTGATGATGAGTTTAAATTAACATCAAGTATTTTTTCTCGTCGGCTACATTTCGGGCACAGGAATTCTGTCATCAATCAAAGTTGTTGTTACGGTGCTCGTTCGGTTGGATAAGAATTTTGTTTTCCGCTATGTTTTTTAGAAAAAGTTTTTGGAAGAACCAGGAAAGTGAGGGGGGTAAGGAGCATTACTTGTCGGGCATTATTTTGTAATTTCATTAAAAACATTTTAACAAAAATATGAAGAATATAATCCAGATCAATATTAGTTACATTTATTTCCTCTTAGGAAAGTGTTTACTATTTCGTACCATGTTGAGGCACGTATCCTGCAAGCATTTATATATTTGTGTGGCCACTGTTATTTTCCTCCGTACATGCAACTATTGCGTTTAATTTAAATGCAACTTTTCATGAATTACAATCACAAGTTCTCGATTATGCGCACAATTTATGTTCAAACACCATGGCCTTTGCATAACAGCGTCTGTTATAATTATACATAAACTAATTGTATGTACATAATCATGGCATTTTGCGCCGAAGCTATTAATACCCCGGCATGATATTATTAATTTTGCACATCAAAATCTTGATTAGAACATGATTCTGCATGTGTTGATGTAGATCCAGAGCTAGTGATTTTGTGGAATATTATGAATAAAAGCAGCGATGTTTACGAAAGTTATTAGCGAAACATAAAATACAATGGACCAAATAGCCTGTTTCATAAACAATTGACTTATTTACTTGTTTGACTGATTTCATATATAATCACGTGTATATATGTTACTGACTCTCAGTAAAATTATATGAAATTATTAGGATCGAAAGCTCCAAAACTCTATTAAGCATGTATGGAAAGCTTCAACACTTTGTAGTCGTTCAATTAGAGTTGAATAGCTTTGTTACTTGAGACAGGTTACTGAATTATGCATATATAGCTGTATATATATATATATATATATATATATAAAATCATAATAAAATTGTCAGACTCAAGGATTCTTCTGAACAGGGTCTTGTGTTCAAACCCCCTCTGCACAACCTGACATCGTGCAATATTTTTCCAATTGAAAATAGCCCATTTCGGGCACTGCGATGTGAAATGGCAATGGGAAATCTCTCATTACCCTGAATCGAGTTGAAGTTTAATTCAGCTCATGGAACAACCCTAGGGCAGTACTACCCATTATTTTTATGACAATAAAATTGTTTTAGGAACAAAACGATAAATACGATGTAAACCTTGTATGTTATTTACATATAGTTAAATTTAATTTATTTTGAGACCGGATTAACCCTACATCAGAACAAACTAATTTAAATAAAACATTATTTCGTCTTTTCCACATTTGTTTGTGAATTATGCCTTTTTTGGAATAAATAACAGACGCCTCCACCAGTAAGGCACCACGAGAGTTAATCATGACAAGACAGTTCATGTTTGTGGGACTAATAGCCCCTTTTCACGCGATACACGCCTCGATACCTCACGCTTCCCTTAGGCTACAACTATTCGAATTCAGTTCCTCGAACATGTATATCCATTCTTAAATATTCAGGAGTTATAAATTACTTTCATTAGAGAGCATTTATAAAATAAAATGGAATGAAATTAAAAGTGTAGTAATTTAGCACGGGTCAAGAATAGATTTTCTTTGTAAAAAGAAACGTTAAATTTTTACATACTTTCTTATTACTGATTGATAATTTGTCAAATTTCTGCAATACTGGTGAGTTTTTTATTGATATGACAATAAAAAAAATATATTTACCTGATTGCCACAGTGACATCAGTTTTTATTTCGAATTAATGATGGTCTCAAAGTGAGAATAGCCCTTACTCAACAATGCTCAGAACGTGAAAAGAGGTCTTTGCAATAAATGCAAATCTCTTTTTTACAGATGGATTCTCTTTGGTTTGTTTTTAGAAGTAGTCAGAGTAAATGTTAAAAGCCTATTAAGTAAAAGAGTAAAAGTCAATTTTTCAAAAGTCAGTTCTTATGAGTTATTAATGTATTTTTGTCCATTGTATAAGTATGTCATTTTGTCCGAAATTCAACAATAATTAACAAATAATAAATAACCAAACACCCGATAATTGCAATAAAGTCATCAAAATCACTAGTAATGGCACAAGTTCATAGACTTTGACAAAAATAATTACAAATGATAATAAAAGGTCCGAAAAACGTGACAAAACCACTCTCAAAATATACTTTTGAAAGCAACATACATGTTAGACCTGATTCTTATGACAATGACGCTCAATATCTGACACGATTTTATTATAGCTTTTTTGATGCTTCACACCATATATACTAGGATTTATACAAAAACCGACATTTTAGAAAACCGGTTTTCGAATTTTAATTTTACTAAAAAACCGGTTTTAACCGGTTTTCGAATTTTATACAGAAAATAAATTTTTGCTCGAATATTCTGTAATTTTTTCGCACATTAAGTGTAATTTAGAGCAGTATATGACTGAATTTATTTATTATTCAATTTTACAGATAGTAAACAAAATTATTTTAATTTTAATTAGTAGAACTAAAAAATAATGGTTTATCTTGATTAAATAACTTTGAAAATAATTATTCATTATTCATGCATCATTTTCACATATAAGAATGAAAATTTTTATGACAGTGAAAGGAAAGTTTTCGAATAAATAGAAACAATATATTTTTAAATAAAAAATATTCATTAAATTAAAAAAAAATAAAAAATATTAGATACATGTTGATATATACTTGTTAATATCAATTTTAATTTTAAAAGCAATTAAAAAGGGTATCGCCTGTTCCGAGCAATTTTAACTAATTAATTTTAAACATTCTAATTGTATTTTTGTTTAATGAAATATGATTTCAAAAAACTGAGAACGTCTATCGAATTGCTACTTAGACGTGTCCTCTGTTTACTCACAAAATTTCCTGAAATAGAAAATATTCTTATACTTGCGACCAAATTATGCTTAATTGTTTTTAAAGCCTGATATAATAATTCTAAGCTTTTTGTTCTTTAATTTGTGGCTTCTAGGGCTTAAAACTTTTTTTTAAGTTTGAGTAGAGGAAGTTACTTCTTCAAGAAGAAGTCACACTGATTTAAATTTATATACACTGGTATAAAAACTTTCAGACCATTGCAGACTGATAAGATATCAAATGCTATTGAACCGATGTGATTTCAAGAATCAAAACGCTTTCATCTATCTTTTATATTTGGCTATATTTGTCATTTTACATTTATACAGTGAAAACCGCCTTTTTTCACTAAAAACGGTTTTTGAATTCCATAACTTTAGCAAAAAAAAACCGACAAATGTTTCTGAAAACCGACTAATATATACCATTTTGTCCGTGTTTTCCCTATGATATTTCAATTACAGTACAATTATTGAATTAATTGATATAAACAATTTCGGAGTTTTTAAACAGTTTTCTACGAAGTCATGTAGTAGTTAGAGCATTTTTTGATATAATACTACGCGTTTTTTACTTTAACCCATGTGTAATCCAATCCCAAGACAAACGACATACGCTAGCTCGCACATCTGTCTGTGACGTCATATAGCAAAGCGGAAGTGGATTTAGTTTCCGGCAAACCGGAACAAGTAGACTTCCTGGACACGTCTGAAGAATGACCAATGCGACGTGCACACTTCTGCCTTTGTACGTATGCGCTTTTTTCTCCAGGTTTCTGTGTGCTTTGAAGCAACGTGACATACGATTCTATAGTAAAGTTAATTGTATCGCTAAAGAAACGAATAAAGACCGGGCGGCAGACTCTTGTATTTATCTCGGCGACGTCAATTGAATGCCCTCCATTTCGCTCTCTTAAGATTTAATAATCGGTCGGAAAAATGCCGGATGTATTTCGGAATTGTTTCGTTCAACGGGACGATGCGGTCTGCTGAATCGCGCAAGGTTTTGCGACAAGACAAAAAAGAGATTTTGTGGAGCATAATCAAATTTTATTGTCTTGTATATAATATAAATCATGGTTTATCCAAGCAAATACCAATAGCTTCACTGCATACTGTGCAGAGTTACTTCAACTATAATTTACAATGGATGAATTGTCCCTGAAGGTATAGAAAGTATATAAAATAACTTACACCAATGTAGTTGTAGATATGGTGTTATCCTCTTTTGGTGCTAAAGGTACTACTGCTAACTAGTTCGCTGTGACCCGAAGTCTTGGCGTACTGGATATAGTTAGGCCGGTGAAGGACTCGTGGTTGATGACTACTAGGGAATGGAATACCGATGGAAAATTTCAATACCGGTATTTCGGTAATTTTTCATTTCAAAACCGGAATACCTGTAAATTACCGGTATTTTTATTATCTTAAACAAACGCAAACAAAATTAAAAGTTACTAGTACAAATATAAAAAAAGTATATACAACTAAAACTACATTCAACTAAACAATAAAAACAATAAGTTTATTTTTTTAAATAATAATTTAACAAAATTATATCCAATTTAATTAATTCATTATCACTATCAAGTATATTGAGTACTTTTCACCAAAAACAAACTTATGAGTAAGAAAGACCAAAAACTTCCAAAAGATATTACATTATTATAATAAACTGTATTGTCTGTATCCGATGTGTTAAATTAGCATAATCTCCAATATTTAAAAAAAATGATTTTTCTACACTAATTTAAGATCGGATACTTTGTCGAGATAAATAATAAGTTACTATAATTGTTGAGTATTGTTATTTAAAACAATGTGATGGTTCTATAGCGTTTTCAAACTTTAAAACGTTTTCGAAAAATAATATTTTATAATTGTAATAAGAAGCAAAAATATTTAGTAATTATTATGTATAAAGTTAGAAAAAAAATAAAGATTACGCAGGGGTAATCTGTATGATATAAAATATTTTGGCGCAAATATCAATAAAAAAACCGTTACATTTTTACATAAGATGTAACAAACATCATTATCTATCAGTCCAATTCTATTTATAGTAACACGATATGAAGCCCTTAGTAAAAAAATAAATATTCAGTTTAATGACGAGTTGAGATAATATTTGACATTTGTTTATCCTATAGAATCACTTGAAGATATAGCTGTTTATGCGATTATGAAACTTAAAGATAAATTCGGTATACCGGTATACCGGTATTGCATTCCCTAGTGACTACGTATTATTATTCTTTCTTTGGACTTATGCGATATGTGACCAAACATTTATAAACTATATTCTTTGAAATATCTCAGTATATCTTCACCTGATACGTCATTTTGTTCAATCGATATCGACAAAATGATTTTTATTATTAGTTGCATTTTTTCTTAATATAAATATTATTATAGTTCTTTCTCAAATAAAACACTACGTTATGTGTAGTTCATGAATCGAAGATAAAAAAACGGTCGTGACTAATTATAATATCATTAAAAAACCAAACACCATGTCAGTGTGTCCGTACTTTCCCTACTCTTAGTCGATGTTATACAGAGTCTAAAACAACCCTGGTCAATTTTTGAATCAAAACATCGGTTGCTTCTTCCAATTAAGCGCATACTGCAATTGCAAGTTGAATTTCCTTTCACGCCCTTCGACACATACAAAATTTGTTGTATAAATTTACGATCCCGATATCAGTCGAGAGATATACCACATGCTGTAGTTACAGAAAAAACTCCACAATACAAGATGCACACAAACAAACATACAACGTTAGCCACTCAGTGTTCATAGTGCAATTTATTCCTGAGACGACGGGAGAAAAGAACAATAGGAACGATTTCTTCATTTTGTCGAGGGAGTATAAATTCAACTTGCTGGGGTTGTGTGAGGGTAGTTCTTTGGGGTGAAGGTTCCGGCTATTACTTCTTACTTCATTCTTATTTTACCCTGACATTCGATGCGGTAATTGAAAATCACATCAGCGGAAAAAACTGTCCTCCTTGGATGAAGAGCGCGACTTCAACTGCAGACGATCTTCGCGCTCTAAGCATCCGATGCTGACGTAATGTATTCGCAAGATGTGGAAAAACCTCGATTTTTATAAAGCCTTCATATTTATATGGTCCTGAAAATTGTCCTTTAACGGTTTTAATAGATATGTACCGTATTAGTATTTCATGGTAGAGAACTGACCAAAGAGCAGATACTAAGAATTTGCTTTTTAACAATTTTAATGATGAGATTCAATTCCATGACCAAAACCAAACACCAAGATTAACAATTTTTAATGATTAAATGAATCAATAATTAATCATTAATGAATTCAAATTTGAAATAAAATAACATGTATAAAATTTTGGCGCGATATTTTTAAAATTTGTTTGTTTACTATTCACATTGAAACTGAAATTTTAAAAAATGATTTTATTAAAAGGGTAAATTTTATAAAACTTACTCTTTTCATTATTTTCACGTGCGCTTTATAAATTGCACTATGTACTGAATAAAAGACTAGTTGACATTTAATATTCATGCCTTTGTTGACATGACATTAAAATATCCTAAATGTCACCGACTAATTAGGATCCGATATTTTCCAAAACCTTTACTTGACATTCGCAGTTCAAAACAAATTTTACAAAATATTATTATTACTCTGGCTTATTAACATACGGAATCTATTTTCCCCCGGATAAGATCTATTTCATGCTTGTGCTATTAACCGACATTCAAAATAATAGTTCTTGCAATTCATTAATAAGATAATAGTATCATAAATTCTGATTCCGGTTGAATAGCGCAGAAACTTTAAAATTTATGACGCTCCGAGTTTCTACGCCGGATTTGATTCATGGATGAAGACAATTAGTAGAATAGTTTGTGATCTTTATATTAGTAGAAAATATGATTTGTTAGGGTAATGGAATGAGATCAAGATGTGAGAAAAAGATGGATGATAATATATGAGATAAATGATAGGTGAAAAAAATTATTAGATTTATATTTAGGCTAATCAACTCCGTAAATAGTAACAAATATTTGGTGCGATGATTAACACGAGAACAAGTTTTAGATTTTTGGTTATGGCATGCTATAGATTATACGAAAATTTAGAAAAAAAGTTATTTTGTATCAATTTTTATATATTTGTATATTATTATTAACATACTAATCTCAGAATTTATTTTCTATAAGATTATATTCGCAATATTGCATCATCAAAACTCCATGGTTTATCCTTTATACTTGATAAGTTTTTATAACATTTAAAACTTTAATAGATTGTGTTTATTACTGACTTATGCGCTAAACCAAATTTGATGTTCTAAGTTATGGGACGTTAATTACATGACTGGAGTAATATTATTCCTCATTAAATATATGATTGTGAACTCGTAAAATATGATTACAAGCTTTGACAATTTACTTCACAATTATGTTCTATAAAGGAATTTTGAAATTATTATATTTATTTTATTCAATGTTTGTATTGGTCACATTTTTAGATATTTCTATATATTTTTTTGCAACTTCTCGTATGGTAAGTCCAAAAACCGAAAATGAATTTTTTTTGCATAAATTTACATTTATGACATACCTTAAAAAAGATTGATTAGTGTATATAATTATGTGTGCATGTGTGAATACTATTTTTGTCGAACTTTTGAGAGCACCGCTAAAATAATTTGAAACATTTCACAAGTGCTGACGTAATAAAGGATTGATTAAATTTTTGCAAAGACAGCTTCAAGAAAATTATAAAAATGTTATTTGGTGGTTAAAAATCAGATATTTTTGACTATAGATCAACTGACTTGAATGGACATCAAAATTTTTAAGCAGTCTCAAAAAAAAAAAAAATACAATCAAAATTGAAGTATATAAAAAATACCAGTGTTTTTATTAAAGGCATTTTTCTGGAATTGCTTCAATATTCAAAATTTTCAAATCTTTTAAAAAATTTCAAAAATCTCAAAATAAACTAATTTTTCTTTTATTAGCTTTTATTTTTTTTAAATTATGGTACCGAAAGTTTTAACGATTTGCTTCAAGGCACGATGCCAAGCACCTTGCTATAGTTTTTTATACTTTTGTATAGTTTTGCAAACTTTTACGAAATTCAAATTTTTAATAAACAATTTTTTATAGTACTACTTCCATGTTTTGTATTTGTATGTATTAGGGTGGTCCTTAATATGAACATTTTTGAATTTCCTTGCCCCCAAGGGCTCAAATGGTTCCAAATTGCTAAGAAACAATTCTCTGAAAGTTTTAGCTCTTAATATTATTTTTTAGATAGAGCGCAATTCAATCAAAGATTTATATGGAAATAACATGAAAAAAATATCAAAAATTTTGCAGGGCGTCGAATTTTCAATGAAAAATGATACGAATTTTCACTTTTAATTCATTTGTTGCTAAGTTGTACCTAAACATTTTTTTTTAATTTTCAAAATTTTTTCCATGCTATTTCCATACGAAGTTTGATTGAATTGCGCACTATCTAAAAGTTAATATCAAGAGCTAAAACTTTCAGAGAATTGTTTTTCATCAATTTGGAACCATTTGAGCCATTGGGAGTAAGGAAATTCAAAAATTTCCATATTAAGGACCACCCTAGTATGTATACACCCGTAGTATTTAAAATAAACGTAATATGTTACTTTTAATTTTTCTCATTTACATCTGTAGTACTATTTCCGCCGTCTGTTAATCATTCGGATATCTCGTCTAGCGATCGTTGTTCAAGTCGAATGCATACAACAAAGTTCTGGCAGGCGGGAACAATACAAGGCGATGCACTGCACCCACTGCACCCACTGCACCCTTTCCACTCGTGAGGCACATGTGCAACCGTGCTTTGCAGCAATTAGCGGCCATGTGTCAGTCTCGCACGGAGGTTGATTCGTAAATTCGTGAATTCGGTGGTCGGGCGAACGCTAACTACATGTGCGCAGCGACACGGCAAACTTTTGCAATCATATTAACAAAACTATTAAAGTCTCATCTTGTTTAAATGACATTAAATAGGAAGAGAAGGTTAATCAAAATTTTAGATTCAGCTATTTTATTTTGGAAACATCAGTAATTAATATTTCTTAATGAAGTTTATTGAAGTTAGAAATTAAAGTTTACACATCTTTTAGTTTGATTAATAATACTAATAAATAATTGGGCCAATATTAATTAGTTGGACTTATCCGTGGTCTAATGGATCGAGGTATGTGCTCTAAATAGTAATTCTAGGTTCAATTTTCGATTCGGACAGCCTGATGTCAAACGTATGTGACATCAGTTTTTACTCGAAAATATAGATATCAATAAGGGTTTATACAAAAATCGACATTTCAGTAAACCGGTTTTCGAATTTTAATTTTACTAAAAAACCGGTTTTAACCGGTTTTCGAATTTTATATAGAAAATAAATTTTTACTCGAATATTCTGTAATTTATTCGCAAATTTAGTATTATTTAGTGTATATAGTATACTATAGTATTCGACTGATTTTATTTATTGTTCAATTTTTTAGATAGTAAATAGAATTATTTTAATTTCAATTAGTAGAAATATAAAATAATAGTTTATCTTGATTAAATAACTTTGAAAATAATTATTCGTTATTCATGCATCATTTTCACTTATAAGAATGAAAATATTTTTCTGATAGTGAAAGAAAAGTTTTTGAATAAATAAAAATAATGCATTTTTAAATGAAACAAATTCATTAAATAAATAAATAAATCAAAAAATATTAGATACATGTTGATACATACTCATTAATATCAATTTTAGTTTTAAAAACAATTAAGCTAAACTTTTATTTCTGTTCCGAGCAATTTTATTTAATTAATTTTAAACATTTTGATTGTTTTTTGTTTAATCAAATATGATTCAAGAAAATTGAGAACATCTATCGAATTATTACTTGAATGTGTCCTCTGTTTACTCAAAAAATTTCCTGAAATAAAAAATACTCTCATACTTGCGACCAAATTATGCTTAATTGTTTTTAGAGCCTGATATAATAATTCTAAGTTTTTGTTCTTTAATTTGTGGCTTCTAGAGTTTGAATCTCTTTTTTGAGTTTGAGTAGAGAAGTTACTTCTTCAAGAAGAAGACACAATGATTTAAATTAATATATACACTGGTATAAAAGTCTAAATTATTATATACAAAACCTTTGCAGACCATTGCAGACAGATAAAATATCAAATGCTATCGAAACGATATGATTTCAAGAATCAAAACGCATTCAACTATCTTTTATATTTGGCTATATTTGTCATTTTCCATTTATACAGTGAAAAACGACTTTTTTCACAAAAAACGGTTTTCGAATTCCATATTTTTCGCAAAAAAACGGTTTTTAAAATAGGTTTTCAAAAACCGACAAACCCTAATGTCAATATTTTTTCATGTGAAAAATGCCATTCTCCTGCATCGCTGCATCCTTAACAAAAATGCGTCTCTATTGAAGAAATTATAATAATAATTTCCTCACATAGAAATACAACTATTGAACAAAGGTTAAAAGTATTTAATGAAGTTGGAACTTATTACAAAGATTTTTTATACTATTGTACTCATACATACATACACACACGTTCACTTTACCTAAGGTTTGCCAAAATGTTCAGAAACCTTTGAAACGTAAAGATATGAAAAAAATATTTTCAATTCTTGGACGATTAATGTTACTTACCCTACGGAAAGTTAATTAAAGAAATTGCATTAAAAGTTTTTGATCATTATAACCCCAATTTTTTGTAATTATTCTATCAACCTCCCTCGTGACTTCAATTTTACGTGCCGTTAAACAATCTCCCATTGTTTGAACACAACAAGATAGAATTGTGTTAAAGAGAAGAAGAACCTCTGGGACAATGATATATCGTCCCGGCCCGCATGAGATCCAAGCCTGCAGCTATGCCCATCACCGGACTAGACAGTGAAGCATGTTCTCGGGAACGTTCGACACGAAAGCTTTCTCTATTTGGTAATAGTGGAGCTAGAAAATAAAAGGAAATATTGAATTTGATACTCAAATTTTCTTATTATTTTGCCTTATCGATATTATATGTAATGTTATTATTTGTCCACGAAATGATAATTTTATTGGATATAGTCGTGAAATTCAAAGAAAACTGAAAAATTTAGAGAAAATTATATGAACACTTATAACGATTTATATATAATTTTATTCGAAATTTTATTCTGCATACAACAAAGTTTTGTTCGTATCTTTTACGTTCAGCTTGTGGCATAGATTTTGAGTTAATTTCTAGCAACTAGACACACTATTAGATATTTCTATAAAGAAACTATATATCAAATAACACCAATAAAATGTTTTTTAAATAACAAAGAAAAAAAGTTTGCGTATATTTCATTAAATATTGTGAGAACAGCTGATTTTTAACTTTGCTTAAGGTGAATTATAGTAATCGTCCAAAAATAGAAAATTAAAATGTTTGCATATCTTTATGTTTCGAAAGTTTCTGAACATTTTGGCATACCTTAGAAAAAATGTGTTGGTTGTGTATGTGTGGATGCAAGTTTTCGTTTACGATATTGGGCGCACGGATCAACCGATTTCAATAATTCAAAAAATATTAGATTTCTACTGATGGGGAGACTTGCTGATTCGACAGGCTTTGAAACATATAGATTTATAAAAATTTTCATTTTTAACTTCCCGTAGGGTAAGTTATTGTAATGGGCCGAAAATCGAAATTGAACATGTTTACATTTCTCGACGTTTTGATGGTTTCTGA
Source organism: Ctenocephalides felis (assembly GCF_003426905.1). Taxonomy (NCBI): domain Eukaryota; kingdom Metazoa; phylum Arthropoda; class Insecta; order Siphonaptera; family Pulicidae; genus Ctenocephalides; species Ctenocephalides felis. Next base: position 15,585,668 of record NW_020537324.1, on the reverse strand, counting down.
ACATTTTGGCATACCTCAGAAAAAATGGATGTATGTGTGTGTGTGTATGTATGTATGGATACAAATTTCCAGTCACGTTTTCGGGCGCACGGATCAACCGATTTGAATGGCTCAAAAAATATTCGATTCCTATTGATAGGGAGATGAGCTGTTTTTGGCAAAGGCAGGTCCAGCCGTTACAGAAATACGGCAGCAAAGAGTGGAGAAAATAGAAATCGAGTTTTTGAGTGAACGGAGCATCCGACTTGAATGATCTAAGATACATTCAATTAGTAATGATTGGGAGAAGTGATTATTAGTTGTTGGTAATGGCAACCCAGCCATTTAGAAGATACAGAGCTAAATTTGCAAAAAATGGCAGTTTCTGAGAGAACTAAGCGTCCAATTTAAATGATTCAAAGAACTTTCAGTTTTAACAAAATAATTGATTTTGGAAAAAAATGTTGTTTCATTTTTTATTATTTACTTTTTTTGTTTTTTTTTGTATATCGAAAATAATTCAGATTTTATTTTTAATTCTGACTAAAGTTGTAATATACTTTAAACAAATCATTTTAACTTTGCAATTCACTGTATATAATTCTTATAAATATTAGACAATGTTACAATATTTATAATAATCTATTTGAAAACATTCAGTATTTCTCGAACATTTCGTTACGGTACGGGAAGTTCCAGCAATTTGCCTTACGGCACGATGCCATATACCCCACTAGTTGATTTTTTTCGATTACTATAACTTACCCTACCGGAAGTTAATAAATAATAAGTAAATTGATATTAAAAACAAATTATCCATATTGCACAAAGTTATAAGAATAAGAGCTTAGAACTATTTCCACCTCTACTCTTCGTCTACAATCCACGCCGTAGCCCCTGATGGATCGCTGTCACGGTTTTTCATGCTTGACTCCCAAGAACAAACTGACTTGAAGCTCTAATAGCCGCGCATCACGTACTCATCATATATACTAACGTTTTATGGAAGAGCATTAATAAGTTTTAATTACTCAGTTCGTTAATTCAGTTTCTACGCGAACAGTTGATGTTTGCGTTTTTAGAAGAAATTACCATTTATCAAGTTGATGACTGAAAACACAGTCATAAATAACGAAAAACGTTAAACGTTCTTGTATTGTTAATTTAGATTGAGATTATCACATCATACTTGTGGGAATATTTAATACTTTGTTACGCCTTCAGAATGTATCTGTGAATATAATACCATAATATTTTTATTTTATTACCATTATAATTTAATTACAAACTGGAAACAATTAAAATCACGAGTATTATGATTATACTGTAGGAAAAATGTAAATCCGTTTTACAATAAGCAATGTAATCAAGTAATTATATAAAAGATTATATCACGTAATTTGGAAATTATGAGTATGAGCTTTTAAGCTCAACCTAAAGCTTTAGCGTAAATATGATCATCTTTATGGGTAATTTCTATTAATTTTGTTTATCTATAAGCTTTGGAGCAGTAACCGTAAATAACATTTCTGAGAATCGTAAATTATGACACTTTTGCCCAAGTTTTTAAGAACGTTTTGTTAAACTAATATATTTAATATGTTCAAAATTTGTAAACTCGAGAGCTCCTCTTTTGAAAATATGTAATAAAGTGTGTTGATAATTTCATCAAAAGTTGGCGCAGGATTGTAAAAACGATAAAATACTTGTTAGTTTCATATAAAAAATAACTAAAAAAATAAAAACCTACAAATTAAATGAAAAATTACTTAAAAAATTGTCATATTTTTACCAAAGCTATAGGTTTCACTGAGTGGACAAACATACTTCGTGAGGTACAGGCTATTTTATAAACAATGACTCAGTTTGCATCGAAAAGTTGAATAAATTACATATAGCAGTGATAAACAGTATTGCATTTTGAAAATAATTTTAGGTTATTTTAGTAGTATTTTTAGCCTTTTTCTTTGCTATATAGTTTTTTTAATATTTAAACCGACCAGCGCTTTTAAATATGGAAAAACGACTGGTATATTTTGTGAATCAAGCAATAGTGAGGATGAGTTTCAAATAGACATTCATACAGACAATTTTCACGAAAAAACTATTCGCACCAAAGATAGTGATGAATGTGATAATGATATTATCCAACTAACAAAAAGAAGAAGAAGTTCGACCAATTAAATGAAGAGCGGTAAGACATTAGCGAATGTGTCAATTCTCCTTCAATAATCGAGTTTGAACCTCAACAAACACCCCGACTACACATACCAAGCAATATAAGACATCCAATTTACTTACATTTTACAAATGAATTATTTGGCAATATAATAGAAAAAATAAACTATTATGGCAGCACAAAAATGAACAAATATACTGACTAATCAGTGGCATATTCTAAATGCGAGAGAAAGAAAAAGGGATTGTATTGACTATCTGACAGAAAAGCACTAGGAGGAAGGCAATTTGAAAATTGTTTTGAACGTCACCATTCTTTATAAAAAGATCAAAAATAAATTAATGTTATAAATGTATGTCCTTCAATGACCACAAGTTTTTATCAAACAAATTGCATAACATACACAATGAAATCAAGTTTACAGCCGGTACAGTAGATTGTTTTGAAATCGATGCCGTCCCCTAAGTGTTAAACTACGTGTCCTTTTTTATGACAGTTATGATCAGTTATCTTCCTCCCTCAGTTTGACGTTGAGTTCTGGGACACCCTGTATATATAAAGCTATTTATATATATATATATATATATATATATATATATATATATATGTATAAAATAATGATTGACTGTACGCACGTGCGTGCTGTTCTGTTATTAATATAACAGAACAATGTAATATACAATATTTTAATATGTAAACTTACTAATATCTAAAGATATAACTCAACAATAGTTCTGCAAACAGTTAAATCAGATATAATATTTTGATTTCTCCAAACCGAACCGAAAACATTTGCGGTTTCTGTTAATAACCGTGAGCACGAATAAACAAAATAAATATACGGCGGCATCGCAAAATATAGCATTCGTGTAAAACAACCCTTAACCCGATTTAGATCCATACATCACACGTACAAGACAATATACCTCCGCCGCTTGATATTCGCCCGCCAATTAACATAAAGTTATCGCTGAGGAGTTCCCGCCAGGTTTCGAACTGGGGCGGATAGTGGGATAGTGGGATACTTTCCGCCCGGCGGACTTTTCGATGCACAGGACCATATCAGACGCGCGAATCGGGCAAAAGTCAATATCGAACAAGTGGAATTCAACCGACATGGGAAATATATGTTTTCATTTTGTAAAATATTTTTCTTTATTGTCTAGTATAGATCACTGATCTGACCGATGCAATAACTAGATGTTGATAGAAAATAAATGTAGTGCAAAAGTATTGGTGCATGGCACTTGCCTTAAGGCAAATTTATAAAACTTTGCAGATTATATTACTAAATTTAGCATATAATAAGTTAGATGTATTAGATGTATTAGATATACAATTCACAATTTTACAATTAAATGAACAAAACCAAATATAAAATACAAATAAAGGAGTGCTAAACTAATTTAATTTTGTGTCTTGATTTTATGAAACACACACTTTATTACATTATTACATTTATTATAAAGAGAAGTGTAATAAGTAGGAATATGTTACAAACGGTAAGAGTGTTATACTTCTGAAAAATATTTCTACAACTTGTCATCGAGTTAAGAGAGAACATGACTCTTAGTGCTCTTTTCTGAAGTTTGAAAACATGTTTAAGGATGCTTAATAACAATTTTTTTAAATTTTGAATTTTTTGTAAAGCGATTGACTGCAAAGCTGTTTTAGATAAAATATCAAGAGCACAAGCACTGTTTTAAACATTATATTATAAATCTTGATATAGAACCATAGACATGAAAACAAAATATGTACGTATTATTAAAATCTCTATAAACTTTCTGATATGTGCATATATCTAATTATCTTTTTTTTAGCTCAATGACATGTTTTTCACTTTTTTCATTGGATCTCCGAAACCGTTGGACCGGCGTCTCAAAAATTTATTAAATTTTATTTCCATCAATACAAGTAAAATGCTTTGAGATCGTTCAAATCGGTTAATCGGTGCTCTCTGAATCCTCGTCATTTTATATTCCATTTTTTGCAATTACTATAACTTACCACTTATTATTAATATCTTTATTAACTTTCTGATGTGCATATGCCTAATAATCATTTATTTAGCTTAATGGCATTTTTTCACTTTTTTTCAGGGATCTCCGAACCCGCTGGACCCGCCGTCCCAAAAATTTATTCAAATTTTCATTCTATCAATACAAGTAAAATGCTTTTGGAAACATTCAAATCGGTAATTGTGCTCTCGAAATCGTCTACGAAAATATGTATCCGCACATACAACGTACATACATACTACACACACACCACACACGCATATATACTATACACATCATTCTCATTTATCACGGTATTCAAAAATGTTCAGAAGGCCTTGAAAACAAAGATCTGCAAAAATTTGAATTTTCCATTTTTGAAATTGCTATAATTTTTCTACGAGAAGTTAAAAATGTCAAATTTAAATACTAACTTTTACAAAATAGGAGTATCAATTTTGCATTATTAAAATTCAAAGTGAATCAGAAAGAGTGTTAAATACATAATTCTCAATGAAAAAAAAGTCAATGAGAAATATTGACAAATATTGACTTACTGTGATCTGTAGGAAAAACGGTACGATTAGTACA
>NW_020537324.1:15531792-15579919 GCF_003426905.1 Ctenocephalides felis | reverse complement strand
ATAATATTAGATCATATAGGCTTCAAAAAGTTTGTTGACTAACCATAACCACAATTTCTTCGATTTTTACCTATAAAATTATTTCATTTTCTAAATATTTCAATTCTAAATCGAATTCGTAGTATTCCTTACAAATGTGATTTTGATTACGAATTCTTCACATCGAGTACTCGTATTTTCCTATCCATCTCAGTCATTTGATCTACATATGAACATCTAAATTGATTCCATGAAAGTTATCCATGTTTGATAATTTGACAACGGTATCACTAAATGACATCTCTCGTATTCCGAATGTGTTTCATATGACATCTGATGATGCTCCATGGGAGTACTTGACTCTATCGAAACTCATAAACGGAGACGTATGAAGAAATCTTGGAGAATCGTGAAAAATTCCAAAGAACATTCCAATATAAGTACATCGATAAGGAAACTGGGCCAAGTATCCTTAAATGTGATAGCGAGATGGATTCTCAGATCTCGAGGAAAGAAATGGGGCACGCATGGTGATATGATGATATGATTATACATTAGTTTTGCGACTTGGTAAAGGTGTTGAATACTAAATATTTAAGCGCTTTTTATTATATTAACTAAATTATAGAATCATAAAATATGATCATATTATTTCCTACTTATGTATTTCCATTTTTTACAAAGATTTTAGTGCAAAAATTTAATATATATGTATATATTTATAAATCGATTAAAAACAATTCTCTAAAAGTTTTAGCTCTTAATAATGTCTTTTAGATAGAGCGCAATTCAATCAAAGTTTTGTATAGAAATAGCATAAAAAAAATTCAAAAATTTTGCAGAGCGTCGAATTTTCAATAAACAATGACACGAATTTTCACTTGTAATTCATTTGTCGCTGAGTTATACCTAAAGATTTTTTTTTAATTTTCAAAATTTTTTCCACACGAGGTTTGATTCAATTGCGCATCATCTAAAAGTTAGTATTAAGAGCTGAAACTTTCAGAGAATTGTTTTTTATCAATTTGGAACCATTTGAGCCACTGGGAACAAGGAAATTCGAAAAAGTCCATATTAAGGACAACCCTAATATAAAATATAATATTTTACATTCAAAATAACTTGAACATTACTTATCTTGACATCCCTCTATCTTAACGGCCGCAAGTAACTAAATTAAAAGTTTGTGGTTTATTGCAAAATTATGAAAACTTCTATATTAGTTTATTGGTAAACTTGAAGTTTATGAGGTTTGCTCATATAATAATTATCGTTAACACTAAAATAATAAAATTCCATAATTTTAGTGTTCACAGGATTTGAAGCACCAAATATTTAACCTGCAGGCATGTATAGAAAAGACATTTTAATAATTTGCTTATAAATTAGAATGACTTGCAATTTTATAGATCAAGTGATATTTAAAAAATTACAGATCATCAGCTATATTTTCAGAAATAATAAGCAAATTGAGAAAGAGTACATACTTCAATAAAGACAACACTTTTCGAAAACCTTCTGTTCAACTTGTGGTCTGGTAAGTATTGGACTGATTTTGAACTATTGTTTTATATGTTTTAATTTTTAATTATGTTCAATATTTTATAATTTCTTCTTCAATTAGAATGTCTTGTAACCGCATAAATACATATGAGAAATACACCCGACTAAGTATACAGTTAAATTATTTGAACATTTTTAATACAAGTGATAATTTTAGCAATTGTAGATAAATATTAAAAATATTATTTAAATTTGTTTCTCATTAAACAATTAAAACCTGTTTTTTCAACAGCAGAAAGATTAAGCAGTTATTACGACTAATATGTATAAAGTTAGAGCCAAAATATAATAATAGTGATGATTGAAGAAATTCGTAAATTGAATGACTTGAAAATGTCTTAGTTTAATTAAATAGTTTTAGTTTAAATAATAATAATAGCTAATAGTTAATAAAAGAAAGAAATGAAATACAATGGAAAATTAAAGAGACCAGTAAAAATAATGTAAAACTAGCGGTGCATGGCATTGTGTCTTAAGACAAACTACAGGAACTTTCCTTATCGAAAATAATATTTTCAAATAGCTTTATTTTTTTGATAAGTTTGTGAAAATAGATTAGAGAATTTTGACATTTTAGGAAAAATGTGACTTTTTTTTTAAAAAAAAATAAGTATTTTAAAAATTTTGAATAATTTTTTTAACTAATCACCAAAATCGTCAACAATAATTTGTGTCCGCACGCACACACACACATACTATCATTTTTCTTAAGTATGCTAACATGTTCAGAAATTTATTTTTTTTATTTGCATAGTTTTATTGTCAATCAAAATAATATACATTTTTTAAGACAATATGCTGGATGTTAACGCATTTAAGAGATTATGTCCTATGAGATATCTCTCTTTTTTTTGACATTTTATTTAAGATCGTATGGCAATTTTCTCTATTTTCAATCTTCGTGTGGGATATTCCTCGCTTAATTTTTTTAAATATATGTTTGGGTGACCTGGTAGTTTTTCGTGGTATTTTTTGCTCCTTTCTTATCATTTCATTAATAGTTTTTATTTTTAGGTCTTTATGTAAGGTGTTATTTGTAGCATACCACAGAAATATTTGAAACGTAAAAATATATAAAAAAATTTGATTTTCGATTTTTGCGATTACTAGAGCTTATCCTACAAAAAGTTTTTTAGTAACATTAATATTAACTACTATTTTCTGTGAATATCAAAAAGTTCGTATCGCACATAAACTATGCAACTATGATATGATCTGTATTATATATAATCTATAAATTTCGTATAAAAAACACCTAAGGTCAAATGTCTTTATTCGCATAGACCCTAAGTCTCCGTCTATGTGCAGTTTTAGTATGAAGTAGCAGCGCGAGAGGTATCTTTCTCCGGAGCGCGTCGCGAGATGTAATCAGCCCCGGAACGATGTGTCGGAACGACGGTTATAAAACGGAACGCGGTTCAATTACCGTACCGCGTGCAGGAGAATGAGTGCGAAGCGGCGAGGGCGCCCCGAAGACGCGGCGAAGGGCGGTTCATTCTATACTGAAATGGTTCGCTTTCATAACCGAGGAGGGTATCAAAGATAAATACCTAGTTTTGATATGACGACGTCGATATGTTGCTCTTGTCATAGCTAATCGAACGATAAGATAAGGGTGGAAGAGATTCATTGCATCAGAGGATAGTGAATCTCAAATATTATAATATCAAATATCAAAGCAAATGAATACATGCAATAATAATAAAGTTAATAGATTCAAAGTGAAACTAGTGGGGCGCATGGCATCATGCCTTAAGGCAAATTGCTGGTGCTTCCCGTAACAAAAATTATTTTTTTTAAAAAGATTAACATTTTTGAAACAAATTTACTCTGAAGTTTTTTGAAAAAAAAACAAACTTTTGAAGAAAAAAATATTTTGAAATATTTTGTAAATTCTGAACTTTTTTCAAAGCAATCGTACTGCTTTAACTGCATAGAGACGAAATATCGAAGCGCGTAAGCGCCGCGTTGCCGTCTCACAGGTAAACATTGGTACGGAACCCATAGGAATGTAAACAAAATTTATACTTTATTGTTAAAATCTCTATAAAATATCTGATAATTTGTTGTGCTTATGTCTAATGTTCATTTTTGATCGCCAAATCGCTCATTTTTTTACTTTTGCCTCTATACCTTCAAAGTCGTTACACCTTTCTTTCCAAAAATTTAAACAGTTCTTCATTTAGTTAATACAAATAAAATGTTTTTTGAATTATTCAAATCGGACGCTCCGTTCTCTTAAAAACTGAGTTACCGTTTCTGGCAGTTTTTGCCCCATATCTTCAGAACGGCTAGACCTGCCTATGCCAAAAACTAATCAGCACGTCTTCTTATCAATACGAATCGAATGTTTTTTGAATTATTCAAATCGCTTCATTCGTGTTCCCGAAATCGTCGACAAAAATTTGTATCCGAACACACACATACGCGCACATACACACACATACATCAATTTTTTCTAAGGTATGCCAAAATGTTCCGAAGGTTTTGAAACGTAAAGATATATAAAAATTTTCATTTTCGATTTTTTTGCGATTACTATAACTTGCCCTCCGGGAAGTTTATAAATATGTATAATAAATTTCAGGAGGAAGTGACATTCCAAATCACATGATTTAATAAATTTCGATTAATATAATTGCTGTATTTTTCTGCATAATTTTATGTAAATTTAATATTTAATATGGAATTGTTAAAATAAACTAGTGGTGCATGACATAATCACTTGAAGCTAATCTCGAGAACATCCCGTACCATAATGTATGATTTTCTTAAGGAAAGCATAATTGTTTGAAATATTGATTTTTCTTTTGAAAATTTTATAATTTTCTAATTGAGAAATTAAAAAAAACAAATAAAAATTTAAAAAAAAATTATTACATGTATGTTTTCAGTTATTTTTGTACGCAAGAGTTAAGTTCGATGAAGTTATTAATTTATATAAAATGTCAGGCTGTAATAATCAGATGAAAGGTGATAATAATAATGTTATTTGGAATTTATTTCAAAACCTAAAATTATAAACATTTTAACATATTAAATTTAGTTCAATTACAAATATAATTATTTACTTAAATATAATAAATAATTTTAAAATATCTGTTTTTATTAGTGGCATAAATATATTCTTTTCACGATTTTAAGTTATGGATAAATAATACGCCTGCAAATCAAAAACATATTATAAGAATTTCTATTATTACTTTACCATTGACGTTCTCATACAATTATTTATTATAGAGTCCATAAGTTTAAAATTGTAAAATATAAAACAATCTAGGTGAGATTGCTTTGAACTTCATGACGGAATGACTCCTCTATTGTACGGCATTTTGCCAAGAATGGAACGGGATAAACTTCATTTAGCTAGATATTTTATTCCGCATTTCGAAAGCTATAAAAAGGTATCAACTTATTATTTTGCATTCGCTGTTCTGCACGATGTATCTTTGTTTTATGCATTCATAATTTTATGCTAACAGTAAAAAATAAAATTAGAAAGCTATAGAAAATACTAACAAAGGCATTCTTGTATCTAATTTTAAGTGGTGTATCATAGAAAACAATTTGGCAAGTGTACAGTTTTTTTTAGATAATGAGCAATGGTTAGTTATTTAGAAATTTGTTGAAATCTGAGCTTTGTGGTTCGATCTCAGACAAAATATAAATTATAACAACGAGAATATATATATATAGCTTTTAAAAATAGAATAGTTGCGTTAATAATATGGTATTAGTAATTTTTTCGAAAATTTATAGTAATAATAAGCAATTTTTTTTTTCAGAAAAAGACTAAGCAAACTAAGCTTATGAAAATCTATTAAATAAATAATTATAAATTAATAGTTATTCCAACTCTGCTGATAAATATATCTGAAGAAATACCAGATAAACATTATATACCAGTTTTTGTCAAAAAGTGCCTATAAAATTTATATTTGCCTTCGTTAAATATTGTAGCTAATAATATTATTTATACTATTAATTATTGTAGCTATTTTGTAAAGCCCTTTAAAATTAAAAATAATACATTGAATCTGTTTCTTCTCTAGATGTCCCATTTTACACAGCCTTTGGTGTAAAAAAGGACATATAACTAATTTTTGGAAAATATCACAAAAACACATTATAATTTAGGAATTAACTGAAAATTTTATTGAACATTGAAAGATGTTTGATACGTGTAATGTATTGTGACGTAATTCATTTGATTTAGACAGTAGGTCGAATTAGACCTTTGTCCATTGGACATTGCCCCACCCTGCCTTAATATACATTATAAAAAGAAAAGTATTCCAAACTATTTTTAGAATATGAAAAAACTAAAAAAATAACCGTTAAAAAGCCCCTAGCCCCTGTTGCTAGAGACTTCGGTAAAAGTAATTAACTCAATACTTGTTAAAAGGGGCTCGCCCGTAGGTAAGCGGTTAAGAGCGACGGGACCTAAATCAGAGGTACCGGGTTCGATACCCACTTCGAGCAGCCTGTTGTCAGGCAGCAGTGACAACAATTTTCACTTGGAAATATATACAGCAATATGTTTACAAGTGAAAATAGCCCTTGCCCGGCTTTGCTGCACCAATAAAAAGTCTGCCCTATTAGATTATTTCTAATAACAAAATCATCAAATATGGATGAATTAACCATTGAGTTATCATCTAAAAAATACGAAGTAAGGAGAAGTTTCAGACCAACAGCTCATAGGACGTAAAGTTCTGATTGCTGTTAAGAAAAAATACTTGTTAAATTATTGTAAATGTTTTAAGCATAAAAGCAAGGAAAAATGTTTCAAGCATAAGATCAAGAAAAAATGTTTGTTTAATCATAAAATATGTGTGAGTAATAAAGTAGCTTTTGATAGTATTAAAACAAGACAATTCGCTTTTTATATCCGCAGCATCTTTTATCTCGGCGTATTTTCTTTTGATGATTTTCCTATGCATTTTCCCCGCACATATGGCAATTTTGTTCCTTTCAGACGTCGCGCCGATGGTGTGGGACGCAATACCGTTTAATAACGGTACGCGCGACGCGGTTTGACTTTCAAATTTTCCATTGTGCCGCAAAGCGTTCTTCGCACGACTCCGAGTAAATTTTATCACTTTATTGTTATTCATCGCCAAATTTAAATTTAAAACGTTTATGCGTGGGGAGAGAATAAGAAAATGAGACGATTACGAATTACCAATTGATGCAAAGTATATCATCACAGTATACAATAACGTACATTAGACGAGAAAGTTTATACAGGCGTCAACGCGATAAGCGCGCAATCAATATGCACCATTGTGTAAACACGAATAGGAATAAGACAGCGATTTTTTTCATCAAAATGTTTTTGCGGGAACGCTTTGTGTGGATGAATTTCACATGATATAGAAAGCAAATACATTTTTTACTAATTTTGCTATTCAATTCAAAATAACCAAGATATTGCAATTAATAGGGTAGAATCTGAGCTTAAAAGTAAGCGTGCAAAAAGGTCCAGCACCAGCAACTCAAAAACGAATAAAGTTAGGAAAGAGTCATAAGTCTGTAAGTGGATAGTCTTGTAGTATAATCATTGTTGCATATTCATAATATGCATCAAAAGTTACGGTTAGATATTGTAATATTCATAAATGATTATCGAAATTGTAATAATCTATAATTTTACATTTTTCTCTAATGAACTAGAAAATGATATCTGATAGATTATTAGGTACCATTTTCTAGTTCATTAGAGAAAAAATAATCTAAAGGTAAATATTTGCTTTCTATTTTTAGAGTATTTTTTTCTAATTAACTAGAAAATGATATCTCACAAATTATTAGAATATTTTATCATTTTCATTATATTGTCAAGAGGTTGTTTTTAACTTCCCGAAGGAGCCGTTTCTTTATAATCAGCAGCAGAAAAGTGAAAAATTTTCGTCTACGTTTTAGCCCGCAAAATTCAAATTCAAAAACCGTTCGAAAGATATTGGTTGGGAATCATGCTGATTAGTTATTGGCAGAGATCGGCCGGGCCGATTTTTATGATTATTTTTTGACGTTAGATACCATAGTCTTCTAGATTATACTAAAATAAATATTACGGCCCCTACGACAACTGGTTCAGCTTTAAAAATTCGTCAAAGTTTGCAAAAGTTGGTATCGTTTTTTGGCTTTGTCAAAATTAGACTTTTTATCGACGTTTTCTCAAAAACGCCTGAACCGATTTTAGAAATTTAAAAGCCATTTGATGTATTTCGGTGAGGACTATCGTTTGTCAGTTGTGTGCGACGATCTGCCAAGCCGTTTCTTTGCAATTTGAAAAAAAGTGTTAAACTTTTCGTCTACATTTAAGCTCATCCTACCGAACCGATTTTAAAAAATCAAAAACTGTTCGAAAGATATTAGTTGGGAATGGTACTGATTAATTTTAGGTGAAAATCTACCGAGCCGTTTTCTTGTAATGAACTGTTGAAAAAAAAATTTAAGCCAATTTTCATGGAACTTTTTTTTGGCGATATACATCATGGTCTTATAGAACTTACTGTAATATTACGACCTTACGACAAGTAGTTTAATTTTAAAAATTCGTCAAACTTTGCTAAAATTAGTATTGTTTTTTTTAAAGTAGGATTGATGAAGTATATTATTTACACATTTTTTTTTGATTAAGTCGATTATTTACACATATCGGAAAGTTCATGTAACTTCCTCAAGGCTAAATACCAAACTAACTAGTTAATTCCCTAAATATAGACCATTCTCCGTTTCAAATTTTGCCTAGTAACTCCAAAAAATATGTCAAAACACGTCACAAATATATTTTTGAAACGCATATTAAATGCTCATTAATTTCCTTCCGCCAACGTTTCCATATATTAAAGAAGTTGATGTCTCTACATGCAATGACAAATATTTTTACAATCATTATCTTTCCAGAATCGTTACCTCAATTACGTACGGCTCATCAAACCACTCGTCCAAATAACAGGGCGATGAGTTATCGTGCACACGGAAAAAATATACAAAACATATTTGCCCAATCAATAGAGCGCATTAATATTAATAGCCTTCATACAGACAGGTACACCACCGCATTTAACCATATCGTCATTACATCAAGTATATGAAATGAGTTGTCAATAATAAATAAATATATAATGCTTTGCCATGTTTACGTGAACCAAACATATTAGGAGATAGGAGGGACGACTCGTGTTTTGGCTACAGAAAAGGCCTTTTCAAACATGCGTTTTGTTTGTACAGGAATTTTAACTGACATCATGTGGGTATAATAATAAACTTGTTACATATATTGATGTTAAAAATTAGTATATTGCTTACAGATATTGCTATTATAGAAAATATTAATATTCACTGTTTCTTATTGTTTACATCTTCGTCAGGGTAAATATTCAGTTGGTCCTTTTTACTCCACTCGTGTGTAAGCTTTTATAGATGTTATATAACGGTGTAGAATCGTAAACTAAACAACAGTCAAGAAAAACAACCTCTGTTATAGATTTTCATAGCCGTTTATCTCCTAATAGCTTGATTGCTTGATTTAAGGCGATGACTGGATACACACCTTTTGCACTCTACTTTCAAATATTGTTGCCAAAAATTCCTAATTTTATTCGTTTTTGAGTTGTTGGTGCTGGACCTTTTTACACGCTTACTTTTAAGCTCAGCTTCTATCCTATAACCTTCAAGACCTACGACCGTTGAGTCGAAAGTCATGCATCAGAGAACACGGACTCTCTAGTCTATATTTAAGTGAATTTAAAAATATTATACTGGTGATGAGACAAACCGAGTCTCGAAACGTTTGTAAAATTCAAATACTTAATAAATAGTGCAAAAAGAGTGTTGTGTGTTCACATTTCATAGCTAATTTAATATTCCATCCACTCATAATAATTTTGATATAAATAGACGGGTGTGTGTATAAATATAAGTTATAGGTTAAACATATCTATTTCCAGCTGTCTGAATTTCATTTCGTATATAAAATCCAAAACGAGGCGAGTAAACAGCAGCTTCTCATGTCGATGTTGCTTTGTGGCGATATTAATGATGACCAAAATGCAATATCGTGGCCCGTAATTAAATGTAAACATAATTACTCTCTCAACACTTCAAAACATCAGTTTCACGCTGCGTCATGCCAAGCTTATCTAAACAGCTACGATAATAGTCATTTTTGTCATATCAACCAATCAAATTTTCTAATTAACCCGAAATAGTTTCGTTTATATTTCATTTGGAGCCAATAACTAATAATAATATCATAATTGGCAACTGTTCTAAAACATGGAGCAAGTTTTTGTGAAGAATAACAATCAGATTTATGAATATGAAATTTGTAATTTGTCGATATATTCCAGAAATATTGCTGCCATAAAAAATAAATTCCTCTAGTTAACAATAAAATACAGAAAATTTGCCCTACAAATAAAAGCTTTCATGAGGTGCAAACTCTTAAGGTATTCAAGAGCCCGTTGACAAAATTTTGAGCTTGTGGTGAAAATTACCATAAAAGAAGTTGCTGAAGACGTTGGGAATTATTTCTCATCATTTGACATGCACTATTCGATGTAGCGTAATTATTATGGAATTTTATTAAATACCAAAATTTTCTTTAAATCTTTAGAGTTTGGAAATAATTTTCACATTATTATTTTCTAAGTGACTATTTCAGGTCACGTTTTGACAATGAAGTTTTTCTTTCCTCGCAATGTAGAGTAGCTTATATGTTGGCAGAGTGCCGGTGAACAGGAGGCACTTGAACTTGTGCATTCTAAATTATTACGAACATTGGATAACATTTCTGCTTTGGCTCCGGAGTAGATTTACGTGTAAGCAATCAAATAGAGTCATCTCATAATCATACTAAAATATGCACTACGATGTGCAGGATTAACCTTTTGTTATGGAGCATATTGCTAAATATTTTGTAATTTAAATTATATGCATTTGCTCAATATATGCTACCGAAAACTAATTAATAAATATTTGTTACGTTAGAATTTTCATTTCAATTTGAATAGCAATACTTAAAACAAAACCATAATTGTTTGCTCATAAAAAATTTCAAAAAACATATTCTAAACAAAAAAGCCAATCTGATACATCTAGCTAATGGGATGGAGAATAACGCACGTATTTTTTTTGAATAATGCATCAACGAGTAAAATATCCCATTCAGCATTGCAGTATATAAGATTATAAGCAATGAAATATGCACTACGATGTACAAGATCAAGCTTTTGTTATGGAGCATATCGCTAAATATTTTGTAATTTAAATTATATGCATGAGCTCAATATATTCGCCGAATAGTTTGACTCAGATCGTTAACCAGTCTATATGCGCCTTCGCTTTGTTCTGAGATTAAATTAAAAAAAAATGATTTTTCATTATTTATTTCGAATTCATTACTCACACCATAAAAGTATTATATATAATATTCTATTTCGTTGTGTAATAAAACCATTATGACCGGTAAAGTTATTTAATAAACAAACACTTATTCGAAATCACGCATTAAATTTTCATAAGCGGAAGTAGTGGTTTATAAACGGTATATTAGTGATGAATCATTTATATTAGCATATAAATTTCATATAAACTTGTTAGGCAAATGAAGCATATTAAAACTTTTATCACCGCATTAACGATTATACCAAAAAAAATTAATATTCCGCAGTGTGTGCCATAGCAAAACTATTTTTGTAATATTTAGTCATTCCTTTGAGAATGATTATGAAGTATGTTTGAAATTAAAACAATTTTTATATGTGAGAACTTATAGGTTTAAATAGTAATTTTGCTGGACTTACCCACTGGAGTCATTCAGAAGTAATTTCAATATGATTGGTAAAGGTACTCACCTGAAAAAAAAAATTACATTATTATTTATCACATTTAATAAGTGTTAAATGAAATAAGTTATAAGTAGCATTTTGCCTTAAAGTTTAAAGCATTTTATTTCAACCATTTCCTGTTCTAAAAATGTTCGAAATTTTCAACTGTAATCAATAGCTACTTACGAAAAAAAAGTGCATTTGCTACGGCTACGGCACAGATTCTGATTCGCTTAAGATCACGCCGAAATTATAAACCTTGATGAATTTTTATGAATCAACTGCAATAACCAATAATATTTTAGTATGCTATTTCAGTCTACAAAATCTATCGTTATACAAAGTTTAATCCAAAATTATCAAAAAAAAATCAAATATTGCA
The DNA here is from genome assembly GCF_003426905.1 of Ctenocephalides felis. NCBI lineage: Eukaryota > Metazoa > Arthropoda > Insecta > Siphonaptera > Pulicidae > Ctenocephalides > Ctenocephalides felis. The sequence continues at coordinate 15,568,156 of NW_020537324.1, read as the reverse complement.
ATCAATTTAAAACAATGCTGTCCGACAAAGTGTTAAATTATATAAAATTCATAAAATATGGGATTGTATGTATACCATGTGTTTATATTCCATACTGAATTCAATAAAGTGCTTCATTTTACTAATATTTGTCAATACCATCTAGTGGTATAATATGTCTGATGTACCATCATCAAATTAAAAGTGCCCGTAAAAAATAATAAATGCTGTTTTATCATGCAAATCGCTCAATATCAAACAACATGGAACAAGTAGTAATATCATAAACTTCCCCAAATCCTTTTCAAACCCCCAAAATTAATTTTGTATAACGTGTCTCGAGCATTAGGCGGTAAGTGCGTATAGTATTTTCTTTCGGTTTAGGGCTCCGCAAAAGTAAGACAACAGAGTCTGGAGCGGCAATAAATGTATAAAGTTTCATCAGGGACAAAGCGTACCTCTCGCATTTAAATCGGCCGTGATGAGCCCTGAAAAGATCTTTAATTCATTGAATTCTAATTGTTTGCTTAAATACAGTCGAGTGTGGTAGCTGCCTCACTGTGACCCCGTTGTTCTATTGTCTTATGCAAATTGTAACGAGTCAAAAGTCACTCGACTTTCAACTATTTCTCTTGCCAAGAGTTATCCGACATAAAAGAGGTGATTACTGAATGAAATCCGATTGTTGGAACTGAATTATTATTATTTGAACTATTTTATATTCTCTTATAATATTAGTTGGGTGGAATATTATAATACGTATTAAATTATTAAATTTTTACTATTATATTAATAAATATTAGCATATTATATTTTACTATTACAGAACAAATTTTTAATCTTAAACATTTAAAAAAATATTAACAATATTTGCCTTTTTTTATTCACTACTATATTTACAACTGTCCAGTTGAAGACATTTAGCAAATTGGTTGGTCAGCCGTAATAAGGATATTGTATATTATGACATGTTGCAAAAACAACTCAATTGTTGTTTTTCCATTCGTTATAAATAGTATTGATAATATTTCAAGGATAATAATATAAACTTAACTTATTTCTCATAAATAATATCTAATAAATATTTTCTTATAAATAATATGGAAGTTATTTCGATCTTCATCAGGAAAATTGATGACTTATCTTAATCAAGTGACGATTATCTCTTCAGTCTACGATATTATAATTTAAATTAATTTTTGTTAATTTAATTAATTTCTCGAAGAAGTTGATGTTTTCTCCAGAAAATCCGATTTGCTAATTATATTATTTTTTCGACGTTTCAAATCATTCTGAATCAAATGAGAAGAAATTTGGAAATAGTATGTGTGTTTATATGTAACCCGAATTTTGACCTATCGTCAACGTTTTCTCAAAAACTGGTGAACCAATTGTCCGAAAATGGTTAATAACCTCTTAATAAACTAATAAATAAAAAAATAAAAAAACAAGAAAAAAATAAGAAAAAATAAAAAAAAAAAGAAAAAAAATAAAAATAAAAATGAAGCTCATTACAATTAAATAGATGATTAATAAACATGTATTGGAGACTGGGTACGGTTGTGCCACTTCTTATTTATCATATTCATTTTGTTAATTCACGAGTTAGCTAGAAGAGAGTAAATGAAATTGTATTGAAATACAGTCCTTAAATATGATGAATTGCTGATGATATCAAATCTTACAAGAAAAAGGCAAGTGTCACCACAGACTACATCTCCAGGTCGATTGTGACAGGCATAGAAATAGGTTATAAAACAATATGTATAAACACAAAAATAGTTTAAACGACTTTTGGTGTCATAAATATGTAACACAACACAACATAATCATTTAATATGATTATGATAATTTATAACAAAACATATTAGTTCAAATCAAACAAAGATTTTTTACGGCATTCTTATTAAAATCGCGGACAAATTATAATCTTCGATGAATTTTTGTATGCTATTTTATTCTACAAAATTTCTCGTTATCTAAAGTTTCATCAAAAATTGTCAAAAGAAATTTTGGATATCGCAACCAATTAAAAAAAACGAATCAATTTTTGTACCTTGCTGAAACTTTTCAAATCAAACAAAGATTTTTTTTCTTATATTGGATTTTCTTTTCTTTTCCTTCTTCGTTTTCTATATTTATCTAATATTTTGCTTCATATGTTCAATCTTCATCCGGAAAGAACAACCCCACAACCACATGTCACAACCGTACTCAAAGCACAATTTTGAAATTACGCACAAATCGTTACGACTTAACTAATTATTCTAATTGTAAATAAAAGCTAAGTGCTAGTAATTAACTACTAATATTCAACTTACAGAAATGTTACACGTAACAATATTTATTAAAAGAAATTGAATAAGAGAAACATTTTTGGCTTTTTAAAAGAAATGAAGTAATGAGGAAATACAGTTCGTGTTAATGTAAGGTGCAGACTAAATGCAAAATGAGAACATGTTCAACCAAACACACTTCAACTTTCTTCTTTTAGACCCTACCTATCATAACTAGTATAGTTTGGCTGTTATGGGGACTGTCACTACCGTACCCGGTCTCCCCTATAACAGAAATAACTTTGCTTTAGCTTCTATGATCAATTTTCTTAAGAACTTCTTATCAATCTAACACTTCGCAATGGTCTAAATCGATTTCTATTACTATTACTTCTGCAAACATCGTTATATGTGTTCATTTCATTTCCTTCCGGATCGAGGTTGTCGAATTAACCGGAATCAAACCGCTCGAACGGGTTGCGTATGCAGCAAAATTGCCATTTCGAATTATACAAATACTTTAACTACACATTCAAATGAAGTGTATAGAAAATCATTCTGTTGTCTGATTGTGTGTTACTAACTATTAATATTTGAGGTACATGGATAATAGTGGAATTTATTATAATGAAGGGTATCTACAAATAATGAGAGCATATTGTGTCGGTTATGATAATCGCGTTTAATAAACGGGTTGCGGTTTCATACTGTGAATGGAAAATGTGAACTCTACGAATCATAAAGCATTGGAATCAAATTTAACAACATTGATGAAATGGTTAACACAACACGGATTTATTAAATGGATTGTAAAATATTCAGAGTGATTCATTGGGTTTGCGTGTTCCTATAAAAATAGAATAAATCGCTATGTAAATGTATGTGTTTATTATATAATTAAATATTAAACCAATTATTATTAATACTGTAACTAGTGGTTCACAACGTAGTGCCCTAAGGCAACTTGCTGGAACTTTCCGTCGCATAATTTAAAATGTATATAAGCTTTAAATTTTTTTTTGAAAATGTTAGTTTTTTCAAATATTTGAAATTTCTTAAAAGTTCTGAAACCCATTCAAGTCTGTTGATTCATACTATCTGAAATATCGAGGATATTAGTTCGGACTATATAAATAAATTTTAAACATTGTTAATCTTTGTAAAACTTAACTAGACTAGCTGTAAGTGGAATTCTGTCTTAAGGCAATTAGGGCATCGTGCCTTAAGGCAAATTGCTGGAACTTCCCGTACCAAAAATTATTTTTTTTTTTTAAAACGATTAACATTTTTGAAAAAAAATTACTTTGAAAAAATAAGATTTTTGAGAAACTATAAATTGGACAAAAAATTAGTTTTTTTTGAAAAAAAAAAAGTTCTTTTAAAAATTTTTTTTTAAAAAAATTTTTTTTTTTTTGAAAAAAATTTTTTTTTTCTTTATTTTGACATATTGTGGAAGATCTGAACTTTTTTTTCAAAGCAATCGTACTGCTTTAACTACATAGGGACAAAATATAAAGCGCGTAAGCGCCGCGTCGCTGTCTAACGCATAAGCATTGGTACGGAACCGATAGGAATGTTAACAAAATGTATACTTATTGTTAAAATCTCTATAAAATGTCTGATAATTTGATGTGCATATGTCTAATGATCATATTTGACCGCCAAATGGCTCATTTTTTTACTTTTTCCTCTATATCTCCGAAACCGCTGGACCTACCTTCATGAAAGTTGTATCGATTCTTCACCTTGTCAATACAAATAAAATGTTTTTTGAATTATTAAAATCGAACGCTCCGTTCTCTTAAAAACTGAGTTACCGTTTTCGGAACTTTTTGCCCCGTATCTTCGGAACGGCTGACCTGCCTTTGCCAAAAACTAATCAGCACGTCTCCTTATCAATACGGATCGAATGTTTTTTGAATTATTCAAATCGGTTGATCCGTGTTCCCGAAATCGTCGACGAAAATTTGTATCCGCACATACATACACACACATACATACATACACACACACACACACACACATACATCCATTTTTTCTAAGGTATGCCAAAATGTTCAGAAACCTCTGAAACGTAAAGATATATAAAAATTTTCATTTTCGATTTTTTTGCGATTACTATAACTTGCCCTACGGGAAGTTAATAAGAGCACAAAAGCTCTCGTCTAGTCTCTGTAAAACAAACCCATAAAAATTAAACAAATATTATATTAATTATTGAAATCTCTATAAAATTTCTGATAATTTAATGTGCATATGTATAATGATCATTTTTGACCACTAAATGACTATTCCGAAACCGCTGGGCCTGCTTTCCCAAAAATTGAATCAATTTATTGATCTGTCAATATAAGTGAGTCTGCCTTTCCAGAAATTTAATCAATTCTTCAATTCGTCAGAGATGTTTAAGTCATTCAAATCGCATGCTTCATTCTCACAAAAACTTAATTGCCATTTTTTGCAATTTTTGCCCAGTACCTTCGACACTGCTGGGTCTATCTTTGGTTTTTAAAACTGATCAACACGTCTCCGCATCAATAGAAATCGAATGTTTTTTTTAAATCATTCAATTCAGTTGATTCATGCTCTCGTCGATGAATATTTGTATCCACACACACATACACACATACATATTCATTTCTCTATAGGTATGCCAATATGTTTAGAAACATCTAAAACGTGTATCCGATATCAGAAAAAAAATCATTCTAGATTTTTGGACGATTAATATAACTTACCGTACTGGAAGAAAATGAAAAAAACTAAAATAACACAAGGTTTCCATCGTTAGCAAAAATGACAAAACGATAAACAAATCCTATTCTAGTTAAAACAAATAATTTTATAACTGTCTATGCCCTTTTTCGTTATCAAGAACTCGTGTAACTTATTGAAAATATATTTAGAGAAATAAAAACTGATCAAATCGTGAAATGCACAATGGTTTATCTAATAGAATCATTGTATCGCAGAAAGAAATATTGTAGATTTTATTAATTCTTTAAAACAAAAAATGTACAAAGAAATATTTTTTAATTGGCAAAAAGTAGCATTTTGAAGAACATGCGTAGATGCCGTTTATATGTTTGAAGTGTGAAAACTTAGATAGAGCCTACAAAAAGTGTTTGAAAAAAGTAACAGCTTTTCTCATTCTGGTACGATAGATTATTTTGGCAAGCACCAAGCACTAAGAAATATTGTAGATTCAATGAATTCTTTAAAACTAAAAATGTACTAAGAAATATATCTCAATTGGCAAAAAGTAGCATTTTAAAGAACATAAGTAGATGCCGTTTATATATTTGAGGTGTGAAAATTTAGATAGAGCCTACAAAAAGTGTTTGAAAAAAGTGACAGCTTTTCTCATCTTGGTACGATGGATTGTTTTGGCAAGCACCAAGCACCAAGAAATATTGTAGAATCTATCAATTCTCTAAAACTGTACTGGAAAATATATTTTAATTGGCAAAAGGTAACATTTTGATAAACATAAGTAGATGCCGTTTATATGTTTGAAGTGTGAAAACTTAGATAGAGCCTACAAAAAATGTTTGAAATAATTAAATGCTTTTCTCATTCTGGCACGATTGATTGTTTTGGCAAGTACCAATCACCAAGAAATATTGTAGATTCCATCAATTCTTTAAAACTGAAAATGCACTAAGAAATATATCTCAATTGGCAAAAAGTAGCATTTTGAAGAACATAAGTAGATGCCGTTTATATGTTTGAAGTGTGAAAACCTGGGTAGAGCCTACAAAAAGTGTTTGAAAAAAGTAACAGATTTTCTCATCCTGGTACGATAGATTGTTTTAGCAAGTGCCAAGAAATATTGTAGATTTTATCAATTCTTTAAAACTAAATATATACTAAGAAATATATTTTAATTGGCAAAAAGTAGCATTTTGAAGAACATTAATATATGCCGTTTATATGTTTGAAGTGTGAAAATTTAGATAGAGCCTACAAAAAGTGTTTGAAAAACTAAATGCTTTTCTCATCCCGGTATGATTTTTTTGGCAAGCACCAAGCACCAAGAAATATTGTAGATTTTATCAATTCTTTAAAACTGAAAATGTACTAAGAAATATATCTCAATTGGCAAAAAATAGGATTTTGAAAAACATAACTAGATGTCGTTTATATGCATGAAGTGTGAAAACTTAGATAGAGCCTACAAAATGTGTTTGAGGAACCTAACTGCTGTCCTAGTCTTGGTACGATAGAGGTTTAAGACTAGTAACGAATTCATGCTGCAGTTGTCTTATTTAAATGATTTGTACCATTTATTAAATAATTAACACATGTCAGTTGACATAAGGAAACATCAAATTTACTCTCGTAACATCTGTTTACCGACGCACTTAAAATCTATCGCCCTACTGGTGTTAGGCTGAGGGAGTAATTCCGTTATTGAACCTCGCATGTTGACACACACCTCCGCCGAGATTCCGCACGTCTCTTCTCCCCGACTTCGCGTTTCGGGCATGTGTTAATTGCTGGAAATTCGATCAAGTCTCGAAATTAACACTAGGTAGAACAGTTCACGGGATGAATTATTCATTCTAAACTCGACACAACGCTACGTAAATCTAGGTATATGTTAAAGCGGTATGTTTACACGTTAACCCTTCATCGGGAACGGGGCAAACATATTCCCATCTGAGATTGATTTGAATGTTTGCTTAACACAAAACGTCTTCGTGTTCATCAATGGCTGGTCGGGTTGCTGTTAGTCGAGCGCGCTCTGCTAATTGCTGGAGAAACGGTTGCCGCAGTCAATTGAAAGACGTAGGTGATTTCATTAGGAAAATTTAGCGAAATAATACATAGTGCGGGGAATGAATAAATATTTTAACCGTCTATTTGTTAGTGGACAAAATTGTTCGTCACATTTTTCTTATGTAATATACAAATATATAAAAAAAATTGTAATTCAAATGTCCCGCCATTACTATTAGTGATGTTGGCAATAGTGTTCCCCTACTATAACTATGTATCCGCCATTTTATATATATGTTTATGTTAAAACTATGTAAAATAACTCTCTTGCTGCTGAACCGCGATACAAGTAACATTTAAAATGAACTGAGTAATTTGAAGGAAGCATTTTTATTTTACCAGTTAGTCTATATCATATTTAAGAGTAAAGTGAAACTTAGGTAGAATCTACTCATGAGAACTTTTGTGCTCTTATCTAGTAAAAGCTCTTACTGGGTACATTGCTTAACTTCCCGTAGCATAAATTATAGTAGCAATCCAAAAATCAAAATTGAAAATTGTTGCATACCTTTACGTTTAGAAAGTTTCTGAGCATATATGTATAATTTAAAAAAAATGTGTGTTTGTATGTATGGGCGGTATGTATGTATGTAATGTGTTTTTTTTTCATGTAATGTGTGTTTGTGTATGTATGTATATGCGGATACAATTTTTTGGCGACCATTTCCGAAGCACCGCACATCTGATTTGAATCGATTAAAAAACATTCGATTCCTATTGATAGGGATAAGAGCTGATTAGTTTTTGGCAGAGGCAGGTCCAGCCGTTACGGAGATACGGAGCAAAGAGTGCAGAAAATAGAAATCGAGTTTTTGAGAGAACGGAGTATCCGATTTGAATGATCTAAAAAATATTAAATTAGTAATGATTGGGAGAAGTATTTATTAGTTTTTGGAAAAGGCAAGCACAGCCATTTCGAAGATACGGAGCTAAATATGTAAAAAATGGCAGTTTTTGAGAGAACTAAGCGTCCGATTTAAATGATTCAAAGAACTTTCTGCTTGTTTTAACAAAATAATTGATTTTGAAAAAAAAAATTTTTGTTTCAACTTTATTTTTTTCAAAAAAAATTTTGTATATCGAAAATAATTCAGATTTTATTTTTAATTCTGACTATAGTTCTAATATACTCTAAACAAATAATTTCAACTTTGCAATTCAGTTTATATAATTCTTATAAATATTAGACAATGTTACAATATTATTAATAATCTATTTTAAAACATTCAGTATCCCTCGAACATTTCGTTACGGTACGGGAAGTTCCAAAAATTTGCCTTAAGGCACGATGACATACAGCCAACTAGTTTATTTTGATTTCAAAATTTCTGAAAAAAATATTCAGGATGGAATAAGTGCAAATACTAAAAAACAAAATAATATATTTTGTAGGTTTAGTTATAAATTTATATTACCTACTTGTGTCCATCATTACTTTTATTGTGATGTATATAAAAAAATAAATTTTCATAAAAATGGAAAGTGAATTTTTTGCGTTAAATATTAGAAAGTTATCCAAAATAAAAATACTAAAGATGAGAAGTAGAAAATCACAGACTTTTAGGTCTCTATTAACCATTTTCTATAGTTTAATTTTCTTCCAAAACTATTTTCTAAGATGTTCTTTGAGTGTGAGGTACTAAATTTAAGGTACGAGTACATTATGTAGTTAACATGCAAAATAATGAACATCAGGTACAAGCCAACATATAAAACGAACAAAGCAAAAGTACATATCTCAAAACCCGCATGATATGCACGCAAATTTTGCTTTTCCCATTGTTATATCCTTATTTACATAAAACAACCATACAATACGGCACGATAAGGCCACATAAATTATAGTTTAACTTTATATGAAATAAAACAAAACAGTTATTTAAACGTTTAAAATTGTTTTATTAAATACTGAATTTGATATTGCATATCTGGAACCTTTTTACTGCATATCTCATAGTTTTTATGGACTACTTAATACCTTTGCTATAAATTAAGTTTAATTAAATTAAAATTTAAAAAAATATTCAGGTTTTTAGTAGGGGAAAGTACCCAAGTGGCGGACACCTAAGGTTATTTATAAATAAATCAAAAAATATTTTACAAAATGTTTATTAAATTATGATTTATGTTAAATAATAAAGTTAGAAATCAAACTAAATTAACAAAACCGCAATCTTTGCTAAAAAATAATTAATACTATCAATCAAACTTTGCTATCGAAAAATATGATTTTAAACAGTAGCATCTAGTATTGGACATTTCAAAATAACCTGCATTTATCACATAGTCCATCTCCATGCTCTGGAATGTCTGCACATGTGTCTTTGACGAATAATTTTAGATATTGCAAAGAAAGTCACTATTTATCCACCCTTTTGGCTGGGCCACACCGATGCTCTCAGCTGGTGCATTTATAACCTTTTCATTCTTTGACTAGGAAATACGAAAAATTGAGGTATGTAGTGACCGTTAGTACTCATACGGAACAAAATTAAATAATTGGAATAAATTACGTAAATTTTCACAAAAAATATCAATATGTTTACTGTCCGGCACTAAGGGACGACATAGTGTGTATAGACATAGAATATCTTTTTGCAATTATTTGCCTAAAACTTCTAAAGAGTCAGAAATATCTTCTAGAATAATCCAATAACATTAATCAAAGCAATAGTTAATCTACTAATATATATTTTAGATTTCACATAGGAATCTGTTTGCTTGAATAGCTTTTAAGAGAATAGCTTTTAAAACACCTTGCAATTGAAATAATACAATTAGTTTGCATAATAGCAATTTGTAAGAATGACAAAAATGTTATGAGCATTAGGTAAATATACTATCATGCCTCTTTGTCGTATAATTCAATTACCTAAATATTTGAATTATTTGTCAATTACAACTATTTGCCACTTAATCATAAACGATCAACAGAAGTTGTAAATAATGGAATAGCTTTCGTGCAAACAAGTTTCGTTGAAAGGGATAAATACTCAAATGCTCCGTGAAATCTCTAAACAGCCTGAAAATCACAAACAAACAAACGTACATATGAATGACAAATAGGTAAAGAAGACGCCATTCAAAACGAAATCCGTGTTTGCTATAATTGAATTAGCCAGAACTTTATTATGCAAGAGGTAAAGTTCTTTGGAAGATATTCTCGTGTTCTGTCCCAGACACGATCTCTTTGTTTTCTAAAGCTCGGGAGCAAAATTAATAAGTGCGGGTAAACGCAAAACTTCACACGACCGCAGAGTTATAGGTTTTGTTTGTTTTCAGAAAGGACCGCGCGGTTTCAAAAGCCAACTTGTCGCTTGTCGACGCCACACCGAACTATTTAAGATTTGTGCCAGCCGAAAACAACGGATTCGATTTCCTCTTTATCAACTTATTAATCGATCCGATGCAGTTGGGAGAATTGGAGATGATATATATATAATGCAATTAATTGTTGTCGGAACCAGAAACCATCTACAATTACTGGGGCAGAAATTTGGAAATCAATTTGTATGGTAAACCAAAACTTGGGTATAAATCGTAATAGATAGAAAATGTCAGGAGACACATTTGAGAGCTCTTATAATTTTTTTATTATTATTATCTCTTATTTACAACTGTCCAGAAAAGAACATTCAATACATTTGATGAATTTACAATAGTCGGCCGAAAAGGGACATTGTATACTACAAGGACATGTTGCAAAAAACAACTCAGTAATTGTTTTTCCATTCGATATAAAATTCACAATATTTTATTGATAATTATATAATTTTAACTATTTACTTATTGAATAATCATTAATTTATTTCCATTTTTTATCAGGAGAGTTGATGGCTTAAATCCAGTGAAGCTTTTCTTTTCAATTTTCTTGGATAGTTCCCTGTTATCAAGGAGTTTGCTAATGAATTTGAGTGACTGATTAGCTTGTTTCTATACTTGTGTGCTGTTTTTATTATTATTTCATTTATGGTAGGTGTATTCGTGTCGACATGAATCAACCAGTTGGGAACATATTTTGGAGCTCCTAAAGCAATTTTCAAAAATTTGTTTTGTAATTTCTGTATTATTTCTATATTAGTCTTATGAGCACTGCCCCACAATTGTATACCATAGCACCAAATTGGTTTGAATAAAGATTTATATAAAAGTAACTTATTGTATGAGCTTAGTTTGCACTTAGTCCCTAGTAACCAGTAAAGCTTTTTGGTTTTTATATCAAGCTGTTGTCTTTTTTTCATATGAGTTCGCCAATTAAGTTTTCTATCGAGGTATATGTAAATTTTAATTGTGATATTAGATATTTTGAAGCTAAGTTAAAGACATTTAAAAAATGCATTAAATTGAAAAAAAATCAAGAATGATCAAATTGATGCGTTATCGATTGTCGCGTCTTCAACATTTTGAAAAATAAAAAATACAATGTTGAAAGTGGTAAATATTTTAAGAATAAGTTACTTAGACATCTCCGCGATTATGTTGAATCGAACTCGAATATTATTGTAAATGGCATTTTGCAAAATATTTACTTACATTATATTCGGTTGGTACTTTTTACATAACACAACAAAGTCCTCGAGACAATAATTACTTTTGTTTTTTTGTAGCTAAACAAGCAACAAAAGAGGAATTGCTATAACAAGCGGGTGAAATATTAAGCGGCTTAAATTATTAATAAGCGTCTTTTACATAGATATACTCCTAAAACTAATTTTTTTAACTATTATATGGCCATATTTCACTGTTTACAGGTCATAATTTTCTTCTCTCGCCATAACTTGGATATCTTTCTGTGTCATTGTCTTTTTCTCATTAAGATCTTCTTACTAAAAACTTTTTAAGCAATGTGGCGACGTATGGGACGAACAATTGCACAGAATGACCTAATTCTTGCTTCTGAAAACGATTTAGGTGACGGTGAAGAAAATTCTAGGAACGCAACTATCCAGAAGGGCCAAACTGATTCACGACACCAGCCATTAAAACTGCCTTGACGACAATGGGATAAGATTTTCAAATTTTGATTCAGTTTTATTTAAAATAGTTTAAAAAACCAGTTTCATCAAAAATATAAAATATTAGAACAAAATCTAAGCTAAAATAAAAAAGTCAATATCAAACATTTTCATAAATTTGAATCAAATATTCAAATAAAAACCTATTTCTTTATAAAAGTCTGTATGCTGCCAAAAAAAGTTTATAGAAAAAAACAAAAAAAGAACATTTGCTTCCTCAATTTCTCTTCATGTACTTAATTGTCTCTATTTATCGGGCTTATATTTCCATTTGCTCAAGTTCAATGTCCCACATCCCCCTTCTGATGGCATTGTTTCCTGTTTGATAACTTTAAACTTAACTTTTAAATTATAGCGTTTTATTTTTCAAATTATATATGATCTTTATAGTTCTATCATTATATTTCTTATTCCTACTAAAGTATCTAGTAGTTTTAAGTGCTATATTGATTCCAGGAAAAAAAATTAAATAAACAAATATTTGAAGACTGATTTTAAAGTAAAAACAAATTTCAATTTCAGAGTAATAGAAATGAATTGTAAATTAATATGACAAATATTAGCTTTTATGGTGTATTCTTACCCAATGAAATTCATATTATTTTTAACGACATCAAGGCCATTCCAAAAATACGCCCCCAAAACCACAGATCGATTTCCAACCAGCCGCGGTCTCGGTCTCGTGCATTCTATACTAACCTCAAAACTTCGTTATCTTAATGAATATTTAATATCTATACTTAAACTTTCGTCCTCGAACCAAAGATAATCTGAAAACCTTAAACAGTGATAATATTTCTACGGCCGTATTGGACGCAAGTGAACAAAGAGCCGCGTCTCCAAAGGGCAACTGTGATGAGCAGTAAAATGCTCCAGTTACAGAGCAGCCCTCGGAAATGCAAGAGGGCGAAAATAGAAATGAAAAACTGGAAAAACGAGAGAATGAGGGAAATGTTTGAGTCAATTGTAAGAAAACTCAGACGCGGGCCGAAGTGTATTTTTATTATTCATAAAGTTCGTCTCGCCAGGAAAGCATTATGCGCGTGTTGCGCGAGATGCGGGGCCTCTTTTATGTAATGCTAACTGTTATTTCAAGAGAAAGAATTGTAAAATATACAGGTTTCCGGAATTATTGGTGTATCAGCTATAAATGCAAGATAATAAATTTAAAAATAACAAAATATATGGTGAAATATAGCGAACTGGACAGGTAAGTGATGGTCGATTCGTGTAAGAATTGAAATTATTAACTGTTCTCTGCACTAGGCTTACTGCTTAACATGATTGATAATACAAAAGTAGTAATTATATATAGTAAATTTGTATATGTAAAATAAAATTGATTATTCAATATTAAATTACAAATAGAAAGTAGAAAATTAACAAGAGTGCTATAATCATAACCTATCGATGAATTCTGGTCAGGCCATAATAAAATTTGATAAGGTTTAGATAAATTTGAATTTTGACCTAAAAGTTTCTCGAGCCTATAGAGCAGTGGTCGCGATCCCATGGAGATATGGGGTACTAATGCAATTTTTGGGGGTAAAAAGTATATATTTTTAATTGATTTTTCTAGTATTTGCTACCTAGTTGGTTGTATAGAGGTAATCTTTCTTCGCCATGGGGGTAAAATCAATTTAGACAAATTTATTTTGGGGTAATAATTAAAACTTATATTTCCCGAACGCTGCCAAAGACGGTTAAAATAAATATTATATGCTTTATAACTTGGGACAATCAAATTTGAACGAGTTTTATTATTCTAATTTATAAGCTCAAAACAAGCATTTTGCTTAAAATGATTCTTCATTTTTTCACTCAAATCAAAATAATCAAAATTTTCAATCAAATTAAATTATTTGAAAAAGTAGTTCAAATTATTGCTTTAATTATGGATTATATATAAATTTAAAAAAAAATGTAAACTAAAAGCAATGTGTATGTGTATGCTAACAATGTAATTTTTTAATTGATCTTATTATTCATTAAATTTATTGAATATCTGATTGGAAATTGTTAAAATACGATTAGAGCGGAATGTTTAATTTTAACTAAATCTAAATTGCATCTAAATGTTATTAAAATAAACTAAATGTTATTTAAATAAATAGTTGTAATTTTTGCTTATACCCATTTTGAGTTTTAAACCACCCTTAATTTATTTATCAATGAAATTTTTTAAATTTCTGGTGCAGTTTCCACGTAGAGTATTTTATCTTAATTTTAACTAGTGGGGTGGTTGGCATCGTGCCTTAAGGCAAATTGCTGGAACTTCTCGTACCGTAACGAAATGTTCGAGGAATATTAAATGTTTTCAAATAGATTATTATAAATATTGTAACATTTTCTAATATTTATAAGAATTATATAAACTGAATTGCAAAGTTGAAATTATTCATTTGAAGTATATAAGCTTTAAAACTTTAACCCGAATTAAAAAAAAATCAATTATTTTCGATATACAAAAAAAAAATTTTTTGAAAAAAAAAAGTTGAAACAAAAAATTTTTTTTCCAAGATCAATTATTTTGTTAAAACAAGCAGAAAGCTCTTTGAATCATTTAAATCGGACGCTTAGTTCTCTCAAAAACTGCCATTTTTTGCACTTTTAGCTCTGTATCTCCGAAACCCCGTCCATACAAATTGAATGTTTCAAAAACTCAATTTCTATTTCCTGCACTCTTTGCTCCATATCCCCGAAACGGCTGGACCTGCCTTTGCCTAATCATTAATCAGCACATCTCCCTATCAATAGGAATCGAATGTTTTTTGAACCATTCAAATCGGTTGATCCATGCGCCCGAAAACGTGGACGAAAAATTGTATGCATACATACATACACACACACACATCCATTTTTTCTGAGGTATGCCAAAATGTTCAGAAACCTTCAAAACCTCGAGAAATGTAAAAATTTTCAATTCCGATTTTCGGCCCATTACAATAACTTACCCTACGGGAAGTTAAAAAATATTGGAATTTTGGTGCTAAAGTGCAATCGTGATACTTATATGCATATCTAGAATTCCAGTCGATCGAGTTCCAACTTCAAAACGTTATTTGAATATCTAATCATAATTTTCCAGACCCTTTATTTTCCTGATATGGTCGCAAGTTTTTGCAGTACTAAGTACATATCTTAAAATTAATACAAAAAATATCAGAATTTATCAAGTAAATATTTAATCACCAATTGTGCAAAATTATGCGCCTACTAAAAGTAAATTAAATCCTTTATAATTGTGATATCAAAATCCTATATGCAATTGCTAAATCAAAATAACACATAAAATGCAGTGTACGATATTAAAGTGGACTTATATAAAATTCCACAATGAATATTTAGAACTTGTTTGTAAAATATTTGCTGTAAGCGAATCTGTTATCCGTGACATAGGACAAAGCAATGCATCATCCAGTGGGAACTTTTCATGCATAATGGTAATTCAAATAGTTTTGAATATAATATTAATATATGGTGCCAAAGCTCTTTTGTTTATTGTCTGTATCACATTCAATTCATGCGGGGGTTAATTTTCATATTATATGTGTTAATATATTCAAATTATGTAAATGCACGCGTTTAAATATAATTCATTTCGGTGATAAAAATGTTGTTGTTTTGTACGAAATTATTTTAAAGTGTTTTATTGTATGCTATGGGAAATTTGTTTTGTGTGCAGATGTATGCGACATATATCAAAATACGGATTCATAATAGAAGAGACAACAAAATTCATAATATTATCCTGTTTATTGAATGTAATTCACATACTGATGTAATTGATACTATAGGCAAATAAATCAAACAGAAGCACGTTACATTATTATTAACTATTTCTTTATCTGTATGAATAGCTATCAGAATTATAGAGCTTTTTAACTTAGTACTTTTAAGCAGAGAGCCCAATAGTTGTAGTCTCTATTTGGTGTAATTAACTCCTTTTTTAACTTCCCGTAGGGTAAGTTATAGTAATCGTCCAAAAATCGAAATCAAAAATTTTTACATTTCTCGACGTTTTGAAGGTTTCTGAACATTTTGGCATACTTCAGAAAAAATGGATGTGTGTGTGTGTGTGTGTGTGTGTTTTGTATGTCCGCGTTTTTTCGTCCACGTTTTCGGGCGCACGGATCAACCGATTTCAATGGTTTAAAAAACATTCGATTCCTATCGATAGGGAGATGTGCTGATTAGTTTTTGGCAATGGCAGGTTCAGCCGTTACGGAGATATGAAGCAAAGAGTGCAGAAAATAGAAAGCGAGTTTTTGAAAGAACGGATCAACCGATTTGAATGATTTAAAAAACATTCGATTCCTATTGATAGGGAGATGTGCTGATTAGTTTTTGGCAAAGGTAGGCCCAGCGGTTTCGGAGATACAGAGCGAAATGTTAAAAAAATGGCAGTTTTTGAGAGAACTAAGCGTCCGATTTAAATGATTCAAAGAACTTTTTGCTTGTTTCAACAAAATAATTGATTTTGGAAAAAAAAAATTTTGTTTCGAATTTTTTTTTCAAAAAAATTTTTTTGTAATTTTGGATTAAAAATTCAAAAAATCACCCAGGCTAAGCACAGTCTAAGACCCACTCTGGTACAAATGTTTACGCAAGTGCGTTTAGACTGTTTATGTACTAGAGCACTTTTCCAATTTTGTGAAAATCATTGAAAAATGTGAAAATGCCGCCAACCTAAGCACAGTATAAGTGAAAAAGTCGCACAGAATTATTTGCAAATGCGTTTAGACTGTGACTATGCGGGAGCACTTTTTCAATTTTGTGTAAATTTGGCAACTATTTTTTTTTTTTGAAATTTGATTCGAAATGAAATGACGATTGTTAATGTTCTGGAGATGATAAATTGATTCATTTATAATTAACTTTGCGTAGGGTAAGATATAGTAATCGCAAAAAAATCGAAAATGAAAATTTTTATATATCTTTACGTTTCAAAGGTTTCTGAATATGTTGGCATACCTTGGAGAAAATTGATGTATGTGTGTGTGTGCGTACAAGATGAACACTTATCAAATTTTCATGAAGATAGGACTAGCGGTTTCGGAGATCTAGTAAAAAAAACTAAAAAAAATACCATTTGGCGGTCAACAATAATCATTAGACATTAGACATATGCACATCAAATTATCAGATATTTTATAGAGATTTTAACAATAAGTATAAATTTTGTTTACATTCCTATAGGTTCCGTACCAATGTTTATCCGTTAGACGGCGACGCGGCGCTTACGCGCTTCGATATTTAGTCACTATGCATTTAAAGCAGTAGAATTGCTTTGAAAAAAAGTTCAAAATTTCCAAAATATTTAGAAATAAATTTTTCAACAAAAAGTCAGTTTTTGTCAAAAATTTATAGTTTCTCAAAAATCTATTTTTTCAGAGTAATTTTTTTTTCAAAAATGTTAATCTTATTAAAAAAAAATAATTTTTGGTACGGGAAGTTCCAGCAATTTGCCTTAAGGCACGATGCCATGCGCCCCACTAGTTATTTTCAGAATTTGTCCATTACTGACAACCTTTGAAATTGAAGGGAAATTGTCGTTTTCACTTAAATGCATGTTTCCAGCTATATTTTTTAATGAAAACCGATGTCACTTAAATGCTTGGCATATGATTTCCAAGATATGTACCAAAAATGGAACCCTTTCGTTGGAGGGCTAAAGCGTTAACACAAAGTCATGAAAAAGTCCAAAATTTTTAGTAATAAAAATCAAATAGTTTTTAATGTTGTGGAGATGCAACATAAAGTATAAAATACCTTCATCCTTTATTTTTTAAATTAGTGGTCACAGAGGCTAGAATGAGAGGTCCCGGATTCGATTCTACTTCGAGGAACTTGATGTCAAACAGTAGTGATATCGGTTTTCACAGTAAATATAAATAGCAATGTTTTCAGGTGAAAATAGCCCTCTGTCGGCATTGCTGCATTAATAAAATATTTATCTTATAAAAGAAATTGCAATAATAAAATTTATCGAACAGAGGTAAGACAACTGTTTGGGTTACCTATAAAATCTCATAAAACTCTAAAGTTTTGATTGCTGTTCAAAAAAATATTTTTTTTGTAATAAATAAAATAAACAAGAAAAAGTTTTTTGTAGCACAACGAGACCAATTTTTTATTTTATTTTATTTATTTTAAAATTGAGCAACATTTTCGAGTTAAAAATTTAAATAATGAATTGCCGAACAAAACATCAATAAATTTGTGCAACTAGTTCAGTATTGGTGAGCACATATTTATACTTGAGAAACAAGCTTAATGTGATATATATTTAGTATAAAAAGAAAATCTATTAACCTGGGTTACGACCTTCTGCTTTGCAATTATTTTTTTTTTTTTTTTTTTTTTTTTAACAGCGATCAAACTTATGAGTTCTATGAGCTGTTGTGATCAATTATTTTACAATAATTATAGATGGCAACCCAAACAGTTGTCCCATCTCTATGTGCTGAATTTTATTATTACAATTGTTGTAATAGTGATGACTTTTACTTCCAAGTGGTATGTTGCCACTACAGCTATGCCCACGAAAGGCCATTTTCACTTGAAATCATATTTGAAATCTATGATTTCAAGTGAAAATTTGGTATCAAGCTGCTTTGAAACCGAACCGACCGAGGTTGGATTCGAACCCGGGACTAGGATTTGCTAGCCCACGTTCTTACCACGGAACCACGGCCGGCCCTGCAATTAAATGATGAAAAAAGAGAGTATGCACTTTATCTTGGAAACTATACTAGTAAATGTGAGCAAAAATGGATTAAATATTTCTAAATTGTATATATTTTATGCATCTCAAAACCATGCTTTCGAATTAAGTACCCAAAGGCGTTGGAAAAAATAAGTTTGAGAAACTCTGCTCTAGACGAACTAATGTGATCAAGTAAATAGCAAGATATATACATGTTTACATCAATGTATAATCACAGAACAAATAACATATTTACCATAAAACCTATTTGACTGTAGGAACTTCTGCCTGTTCATTGTAATTTGCAAACAACTGAGCAAACAAAAGGGTAAATGCATAAAAAATCCCAAACAACTCTCCTAATTGCATGCGCGTCGGCAGCGTCGCGTCGCGTCGCCTTATTAACCGTCAACAGCGGCAAAGCGCTTGGAAGCTGTGAAATAAGAACCGCGAAAATTAAACAGCAAAGCCGGCCCTCTTAATGACTTCATCGCAAAGTCACTTTCCGAAATAATTATCTACGAAATAACAGACACATTGCATGAATGCTTTCGAGAAAATTCACTAAACTGCGCCATGTAATTTTAGTTTGCATCAGAACTTGTAATGAAGAGAGATAAGCGTTTGAAAATATGTTGGAAGTGGTTATGTCCATTGTGCTTAATTTTTGTCAATTTTTGGTACTTCTCATACCGCAATTAAACAGTCGGAGAATGAAATTGATCAATATCCCAAAAAAATTGATCAATAATTAATAACAATTATTTTAAATGTTTTCAAAGAGATTGTTACAAATATTGTAACTTTAATTATTTTTGTTCCATAAAAATTCAAATTAAATTAGAGGACAACGTTTGTATATGTTTACAAGGAAATCAAATAAAATCTAATCAAGCCGAGTTAGAATGAAGGATTCATATTTCATCATGAATTAAGAGCAGTGATCGGGGAACCGGGGTAAATTACCCCAAATGGGGTAAAAATGAAAATTCTGGAGTAAAAAGAATGGATTTTCAATTAATATTTATAGTATGTGCTAAGTAGTATAACGTAAAATCTCTCTTCGCCATGGGGGTAATTATCAATTTAGACAAACATATTTTTGAATAATGATTAAAAAAGTTTTGATACCGCTGCACTAAAAGATCTTATCTCATATTTTGAAGAAATAAATAAACTGAATTGCAAAGTTTCAATTATTTATTGTAAGTATGTACATAAATTACTTTTAGAATTATGAAATTTTTAATTTCGCATATTTTTAACTTCCCGTATGGTAAGTTATTGTAATGGGCCGAAAATCGAAATTGAAAATGTTTATTTATTTCTCGACGTATTGAAGGTTTCTGAACATTTTGGTATATCTCAGAAAAAATGGATGTGTGTGTGTATGTATGTATGTATGGATACAAATTTCCAGTCACGTTTTCGAGCGCACGGATCAACCGATTTGAATGATTTAAAAAACATTCGATTCCTATTGATAGGCAGATGAGCTGAAAATAGAAATCGAGTTTTTGCGAGAACGGAGCATCCGATCTAAAAAACATTCGATTAGTAATAATTAGGAGAAGTGTTTATTAGTTTTTGGCAAAGGCAGGCCCAGCCATTTCGAAGATATGGAGGTAAATGTGTAAAAAGTGGCAGTTTTTGAGAGAACTAAGCATTTAAATGATTCAAAGAACTTTCTGCTTATCTCAACAAAATAATTGATTTTGGAAAAAAAATTTTGTTTCAACCTTTTTTTTCCAGAAAAAAATTTTTGCATATCGAAAATAATTCAGATTTTATTTTTAATTCTGACTATAGTTCTAATATACTTTAAACAAATAATTTCAGCTTTAAACAAATAATTCAGTTTATCTAATTCTTATAAATATTAGACAATGTTACACTATTAATAATAATCTATTTGAAAACATTCAGTATTCCTCGAACATTTCGTTACGGTACGGAAAGTTCCAGCAATTTGCTTTAAGGCACGATGCCATACATTCACTAGTTGAATATTAAAATCATTTTCGATATATAAATTAAAATAATTTTAAAATTTAATCAAATACTAATTAGCATGTCTCGCTGTCAATTTAAATGTTTTTGAATCATTCAAATCGGCTGATTTGTGCTCTTAAAATCTTAGATGAAAAATTGTATTCTTACAAAAACACATACATACTACATACACATATACATTCATTTATTTTAAGGTACGCAAAATGTTCAGAAGGTCTTGAAACGTAAAGATATGCAAAAAATTTCATTTTCATTTTTTGTGATTACTCCCCTAGAGGGAGTTAATTTTTTTTTTAATTTATTTGTATATTATAATTTACTTGCTTAATGTATCTTAAAATTTGTAATTATGACTGTCATTTTTTGATATTTGAGTGATATTTACAAATAAACTATAAAAAGCTTGTAGGGTGTAATATAATTATTTTAAAATATTGTTACATGTGACCTAAATTTTAACCATACTTTTCGCTTACCACCAGCAAGTATAAAATTTATGACATCAAATTACAGTGTTCAAACATTTGCAAAAAATCATTTCAACTACTGTCCAATGTATCATTTCTGGCATACATATAGCGTCTCGTTCCTGTCCTCGTGTAATACAAATCCCATTTCTCTGAAAAGTTAAAACTTTAACTCGTTCTAGGTACGTTCCATTCGCACGATACAAACGTGCGACATAAAAGTATACGTTTTATGAGAAAATAAAATACACGGTATATCATGGCTCATAGCGACGGCGCTTTTTGACAGAGTCGGAATGAGTTACGGGCCCCTGTGAAAGATCTTGGAATGAGTTACGGCCCGTGGGCTAATAACATTTTTAATGTGCCCAATATTAATGGTCTCTTTGTGCGCGTACATGCATTTGCGGCAAAATTCTGGTCTGAGGTACATATGAAATCGTGCCGCCTGAATGAAATGAATATGTTATTACTTTTAATATTTAAGCGGGTGTCGCATAAATCCATACAGCATGCGGTACTAGAACCGCGCAAGAATTTATAGCTTAGTCGACATTGCTATTAAATAATTATTATCACATGCGAAACTCTACTTTGATGCATCATGAAATGTATTTAACATTCATTAGGGCAATTTTATGTAAAAATGGCAAATATTTTATATCGGTTTTAGGTGCGCTTTGGTCAGTAACTAATGAGATCATTCACAGGAACCTGGTAATCAAAACAGTGAAAAAAATATGCAGACCCAAAGTTGTTCTTAACATAATAAATCCGAAGAACATAATGCCAATCATTCACAAAATGAACCAAACAAGAACATTCTATAAAAAAATGATCTACTGACCTAAGTGTAAATTTTACACAGACTGCTGTATATTTATTTCTGTAGGTGATCTCCTCAATGAAGGGGACCACTAAACGCCAATTGTAACTTTTTCACATAGACTTATAGAATCTATGTGTTCTGATTGTCTATTTGTATTGAAAAAAATTGTTTAAATTTGTGGTATGGTTTTGTAAGAACAATAATGTGTAAACAACAAAAATAAAATAACTTTGAAACATAAATGGTAAAATTATTTTGCAGAAATTATTTGCAAAACGTTACAACGAATTCACAATGGTAAAAGTGAATATAGTGAAATTTTTATATACACATATGTATAAATACATAAAACGTGTACGAATGATTAAAATTCAGTTTAATTTTTATTTGAATGAACTACTTGTACTCGAATGAAAAATGGAAACAATTTGCACTATATTTTCTAGTAAAAACAATAGGCATCAATTCCTCTTTTTAATCACAACTATTGTTTTAAAAGATTTTGTGGTTACTTAATCTACTGTTTCTAGGATGTAGATGTAACCCATGGTGATGACCATTCTCTTCCTGATAATATTATATTAGATATATTTCCAATGGTAATGGATATGAGTATATATCGCAGCTATTTTTGCGCGATATATTTGAAATGTAAAATCTCAAATGCAAATTTGATATTACTATTTCTTGATATCAAGTTGGTCAAGATGAATATCGACATAAATTTAAGAAGAGTAATCTATTACACTATATGTACCTAATGGAATTATTCACTGCATGACGAGATTTTTTAACCAATTCTGATATATCATATTAAAGATCTATAATCTCAAGTGAAAATCTGATTCTACTTCAGCTTGATATCTGGTTAGCCAAGATGGATGTCGAATCCGAAACCAGTAGCTGCTAATCCACTTGGTATCACATTCTGATACAATCGAAAATTGGATTCAATAATGTGTTAATATTGAATATTTAGATTTATTTTGAAACAAATATTTAAAATCTCTCCACGTCCAGTATGTTTATAGGTGAAACTTTGGAAAATTATTTTAATTAGATTATTTCGTCCACAAATCGATGCAATATATAGACTTGACTTGATTTTGACCATAAATTGAGTTTCTGTAAGTTTGTGCTATTCAGAAATATTTTGCAGCAGTAATATTTATCTTCTATCCGAAAAAATAGAAATAGAAATCAGAACTAGTTTCACAAATATTGGTTGAAATAATTTTACCACATATTAAATCATCAAACCAATTATATCTACGTCCAGTATTTTCCTTCCTCCAAATAAATATTTCATTTAACGAATCTCATATCACATCTAGAACAATATTTTCCTAGCCTATATCCATAACCAAAACTAACACCCGGCAAGTAATAAGTCAATCAGTTCTGACAGTAATTAATGTTATCCCTGGACTAGATGCAATCCAAACAGAGCTTAACTTTGCGCTCAGAACATGATCGTGTCGGATTCGACAGTATCGAAATTTCTTCGGAGAAAATGGGATATTTTCACAGTCTGCGTACTTGAGAAATTCGAGGGATGTGTGGCATAGAGAGGGCATCATCCATCAGCTTTATTCGAGATAATCCGAATCGCGTTAAGATGCTCTTGTGATAAGGCATTTATATACCAACAACTCCACTTGCTTTGTCCGAATTGTGGAAAATAATACGAAGATAACGAGATATAAAGTACTAAAAATATTCCGAAATAAATTATTTAAATAATAATAAAATATTATTAATTGGTTTTTTAACATTTCATAATATTGTGCAATAAATAATAATTTATTTAAAAAAAATGATAAGAATAATAATGAATGGTACTGCCCTAGGGCTGTAAGATTAGTTAAACTCCAACTCCATTTAGGGAAGAATAGAGATTTTTCATTGCCACTTTACATCGCAGTGCCCGAAATGAGCTTATTTTTAATTGAAAACTTTTGATTTATATTTGGAACTGAACATGCACATCATTGTTGCACGATGTCAGGTTGTCCATAGCTGTGGTGAAAGAGGCACCTAACACATATTACATGGATGCTTAATTTACCCACTGCAAAGTATTCCACATATAAATGTTACTGAAGCATATTATTAGTCATTTCAAGAGCCAGACTAATATGAAACTGATATCATTTAAATTGAATTGGCACATTTCAAGTTTGATTGATCAGCTTTCGAATTACATAAAAAATGATTGGAATGCTAAATTCTCTACTGTAAAATAGGAATTTGTGCTAGAAGAAAATTTAGACTTACGAGATCTAAAAAAAAGAATAAACTAAATTGTTTATATAAAATTACTGTCCAATATGTTCAACTCGCTTCGATTAATAATAATTGTCATTTCTAATAATGCATTTAATATCTTAATAGCCGTATTTGTAATGATGTTCAAGGACCAATAAATTATTTTTTCTTCAGATCGAACTTAAAAAATGTTTATAGATTTCTCATATATTATATAAAATTTAATTATTATCCAAAATATCAAACGACTTTGAAAAATAAACATCTAATTCCCTTATATAAAACATCATGTTTTTCATCCCCTTATACAATTTATCAAGAAAACGTGCCGACTTCTCCATTCTTTCAAGACATATTCTAAATGGTCTTTCACAAAAAGTTTGATAGAACATTATCTGAAAAACCCTTTTGCTCGTGCAACCAAATACAAACAATCAAATGAGCGATAAGAAAAATAATTTCTTTTCAAAAAAAGGCTTGAGTACACATTGAGACAGTATTATCTCTAAATCTTTGAATTATGACTGAAAAAGAGCGAGGACGAAATAAAGAACGGTTTTGAGAAAACGTTAATTTTGTAGAGGTCTATTTTTTTAATCTGATATTTTATTATCAAAAGAAATTCTTACTTAAATAATTATATTAACATGTATCGTATTATCAAGTTATTGCTGTTATTGTATCTTCTCTAACTAGATATAACAAGAAGTAATCAGCGATGAAGCAAAAACAAATATTTCTAAGTCCAGAACTCTTCAAACATTAGCAGTAAGTATGAAAATACGTACGAATATACTGTTTATGACTTATATCACAGTCGGAACATTATTCCTATGAACCGTAAAGGCTAAAGAGGTTAAGCAAACAGAGTTTCATCTTCCGCGTCAAGACACCAGTATAGTGTATCATCTCTTAAACACACACACCGAATGGGCAACGAGCTGAGAAGAAAATGTTTTTGGAAACACATTTTAAAAATAATATAAAAACCTATCCTTAAAATGTTTTGAAAATGATTTTAAATATAACAAAGTTAAAAGTCAATAATTAATTAATTTGGTTATTTTTATTATACGTTTTCTTGCTTATTAAGCTTTTCAATCTTAAGGGGCACAAACTAGTGTAAACGCCTTAAAAATGTGATTTTTGCGAATTTATATTAAAAAAAATACTTTATCAATCATTTCAAAATTTTAAAAATATATTTACTCATGTTTTAAGAATACATAGTAAAATGTTTGAAGAAAAAATTTAAATGTTTTTTTAAGTTATCGTCGATCTCCAACGGTGCGAAAAAAAGGCCTTTCACTGCTGCAGTGATTCTGGCCTTCTACGCGGATAAAATTTAAAAATCTCATTAAACTAGATAATATTGTCTGTAAAATGACCTACGATAAAAGAAAAAAATCAAAAATTGACATGTTTTTTTAAGTTATCGTCGATCTCCAACGGTGCGAAAAAAAGGCCTTTCACTGCTGCAGTGATTCTGGCCTTCTACGCGGATAAAATTTAAAAATCTCATTAAACTAGATAATATTGTCTGTAAAATGACCTACGATAAAAGAAAAAAATCAAAAATTGACAAAATGGCGGCGTTTAAAAAAAAAGTCGAATTTTACCCACAATTTTGGTAGTTTTTGGACTGCCAAAATTCGATTTTTGATACGATCGTTTATTTCACGGAGAACTATATATAGAACATGTAAAAAAATGATAGTGATCGGATCATTTGTTTTTGAGTAATTGTTGCAGCAAATTCGGAAAATGCTGTTTCGAGAAAAGCGCGTTTAAAGATAAAATGATCGTTATACTATATACCCGACTGGAAATTGAAGTATGGCGCGGATCAGGGCTGCCCTAAATTAAGTAGGGTCCCAGTGCGGCAACCGTACTTGGCCCCTATGCGATATGTAACGCCTTGCCGGATAAGGTCTGTGTTGGGCAAACTGTTCCGGGCCCTAATCGAAAATATGAAATGGCCCCTATAAAAATATCGAACTTGGCCCTTAACTTAAAATAAGCATATGGCCCTGAAAATAATATGTGATATGGCCCTGAAAAATATATTTGATATGGCCCTGAAAAATATATTTGATGCGGCCCTGAAAATAATATGTGATATGGTCCTGAAAAATATATTTGATATGGCCCTGAAAAATATATTTGACGTGGCCCTGAAAATAATAATTGGCATGGCCCATAAAAAATGCATATGCTAAATTTTTTTATTAATTCTTTTGATAACAATATTTTAATATATAATAACAATAAATAACAAATGTTAATTAGGTTTTATTGGTCCGCCTATGATCTCTCCCATTCTCCCAATCACGGGAATAATTTATAACCTTCCCGAGGGCTTGGTTAAATGCTTGCTCTTTAATAGGGCTCAACTGCGGATTTTTAATTGATTCAGTTGTCATTATACCTGTAACAAAATGTATAGCCATAAATAATAAAATCATCTATGTGTACTGTGTGAATAATACCTACCATATAAACACTTCACAAGTTCACTGTCTTTAAGACATTAAACACTAAAAAAATAAAAACTAAAAAAAATTAAAATTATTCGATAATAATAAAAAGAAAAATACACGATAAATTGTTAACAAGAATACACTTACTTGAAGCATTGCGCGACTTATTGCCTAAATTTATGTTACATTCCGACAACTGCTGATCGACGTTATTCTGATTTACAAAACGCCCTTTATTCAAGCGGTATTGTTTTTTCAGAACATCTTGCCTTCTGTTTATGGTTTCTTCATTGTCCGTAGAAAACGCATATTCCTTTTGTTGCAATATTTTTAACTTTTCCAAGGCAATTTAATATGTATCTGAAATTACAACTCAAATCAAAGATATGTTTATATATATATATATATATATATATATATATGTGTGTGTGTGTGTGTGTGTGTTTGTGTGTATATAACAAAATACACAATACGTAGTTGATCAATAATACTTACTCGCGTAATCTCGTACATCCACCTCATGAAGACTCCAATTATCCGATGCTGGTGCCGCCCGACGCTTCACCAAATCTTGAAGAAGTAAATTTTCTCCCGATAGCTCATAATTATTTAAAAATGGGCATTCGAATTTATCTTATCCTTCATTATATATCAACCAATCCACCGGCACTACATCGATACTCTATTTTCACTTGTATCATTGAGAAATAAAACAACACAATGCACTACTTTTCCACTGATTATTAAACGATAATTACACGACGTTCTTTTAAAACAAATAAAAATATATCGTAATAATATTTCGTAATTTTCGCACTTCCTATTAAACACATAACGACCGCTTAGCTTGGCATTCAGTAATGAACTAAAAAACTAACAATGGTCCTCTTTGATAGAAGATGAAGTTCTTACATACATGTATTGGTGCCTCGATCGTATTCCATATTATCAATCAATGGTTTATATAATATCATATGCAACGGCGCGATGATGATCTCTTTCTCTGCATTCAATATATACTTATATATATATATATATAAATTTTTATGGGTCGTCGAATAAAAAAATTAATGTACTATTAATTTTTTTACGTAGAACTTCAATATTAGATCTATTTGAACTAATATCAGTATTTCTGTCCACATAAAAAAATTGTTCGAAATAATATTTGACAAAATGTTTGTTGCCTATTCGTATTATATGAGCAACCATAAATGTATATTGTTCACAATCTGCTGTACGCCGGCATCTATAAAGTTAACGTGTGACATAGCGCCGATCTTTCTTACTCTTGCCCACTCTATTTCATTCGATGTTAATGTTTAGCAGTATTTAGAATATGTTAAAATGAAATGTAAAACTTTTGATATTTATTATTGAAGTAAAATTATGTAAATTTATTTCAGTTTTTCTACTTGTCCTATGTCAAGGTCCTATGCTTTAGATAGACCAAGTACGCATAAGGAAAAGGTCATCGATCCTGTTTCTGATTGTTACACTTTCGATACTCGATATGAGTTAATATTCATGTATAGTCTAGACTCTAAAATTAATAAATACGATATATGTGTGCTGGACGAATTTTCTAAGAAGGTCCTATATCTTATGCAAACAGTTCACGTACGCAGAATTGATCTTATTATTTCTACTTATTACATTCGATATGATTATTATATATATATATATATATATATATATATATATATATATATATATATGTATATATAATTTCAGTGAGGAAACTACTATTATTATTAATAAATTGATCATAACTTATAGTACATTAATTTTTTTATTCGACGACCCATAAAAATTTATATATATATATTTATATATTATATGTCTCACATGACAAAATCGAAAAATAGTAATATACCCAATAACTTCTAATCACAAAAAGTATTATTTTTATTAAAAAATTATTTTATTGTATTCGCTATAATTTTAATATCTTGTTATATAATCGATTCAATAATTATTTTTATTGTTAATAAATTTTATGTAATTTCCTATCTTTCATGATTTTATTAATTTTATTAAAAAAAAAACACTTTTTGGTTTTGTATTACCATTGGATTTTTTGTTCAAAGTTGTATAAAGCTTTCGTAAATTCGTATATTATATTTATAATATATTGATAATAATGAATACCATGCAGATTATGGAAAGAACGAAAAAATATATTGTTACCGATTACATATTGTTATTATTTATTAATAGTTATTTTTTATAATTCATTTATTGTTTATTATTTATTATTTCTTTATTATTAATTATGTAATTTATTTCTATATTTATTTTAGACTATAACGACAATCATTGATCAATAATACACATTATAATCCTTTTTTTTTACAAAATATTAATAAATCAAACTATTTTGATTCTATTGATATTGAATCCTAGTAGGATTCAAATAAAGAATGCAGATAGGGCTTGTCTAAATAATCTGTGGGTAAGCCGTATTAGGGCTCTAGTAATGAATTTCCAATACGGACCGTATCATCATATCATGGGCAATACGTATTAGGGGTACAACAGGGCATCCGAATATGGCCCGTTTCAATTATTATAGGGCAATCCGTGTTAGGGCTGAATTCAGGCATGCCTTTTATGGACCCTATTCAAATTACCATATTAGGGCCGCCCATATATGGCCCCTATGAGGGCCATGCACTAAATTCCGTAATACGGACGCCGGAGTACAGCCCTATAGGGGCCTATAGGGGCCGGACCTGAGTTAGGGCTTGCCGTAACAAATTTCTACTCGGGTACTATATATATATATATATACTCTTTAAATGGCTGCAACTCAAAAACTATTTAAGATATCGATTTAAAATTTTGGTATGTTAAAGGTATAACCTATCGAAATATGGAAAAATTGAAAATTCGATTTTTTTTAAATTTCACACTAGTTGTGTCCCTTAATCTACCAGAAAGAGACCATGAGGAAAGCAATAGATTTCCCGCACACCTGGTCAACGTTGTTTAAAAATATTTTTAGAAAATTTTTAGTATAAAATCTAACTGATTGTAAAAATAGAAGTATGTGGTATGTGGTGAAAGGGGCACCTAACACAAATTACATGGATGCTTAGTTTATCCTCTGCAAAAGATGCCACATATCAATGTTGCTGGGACATACTATTAGTCATTGCAAGTGCCAGACTAATATGAAACTGTTATTTAAATAAATTGAAATGGCACATTTCAAGGTTCGAGGGTTTGATGTATTATTAATGAATTTCTGTTAAAAATGTCCATAAAAAGACAATTATTGATCAGTTCATGAGTTAGATAAAAAATGATTGGAATACTGAAGTCAAATAGAGATTTATGCTAGGAGAAAATTTAGACTTGTATGCATTTTTACACAGAAAATTGGTTCCAAAGTTTCAGAAAAAACTGATAGGGGCGCAAATCTCTTAATAAAGAGTAGGTTCTTGGATTTTCAAGAGTTTTAGAAAACTTTAATCGAAATTTAGTGAAGAATATGCATTCATCATATTTATATTCATATTTATATTTAAATTTATATTTATATTTAATAAATAAAATATTATTACGAAATAAGGGCTTATGGTAAAAAGGTGAAAATTTAGGATTGTTTATTTTTTAATATAAATTATAAAAAAATAATATGCTTTTTATATTTCAAATGTTATATGAATTTATTATTTTTTTTTTTTATCAGGAATTAATATTGGCGTAAAAACACATATGGTCTAATTATAATAAACAAATTATCATATATTAAAAATCTTTTTACCTCTGGGGTAACCAGAGGTCCTACTGTCACGTTTCGTATGCTAGCAAATTTGTCTTACGAAGAGCTTTATAATGTTCATGTTTATGGGTTATGGCTCCAAGACATTTCCGCATAAAAGGTACGACAAGCTCTAACGTTTACGACGGGTCTGTCCCGACAATTTTATAATTCTTTATTAAGGCGAGAGTATTCTTATGAAAACTAATTGAGAGGCAGCCGAGTTCGCTGCTCGCCATACGACTCCGCTGAACTAGTTACAGTTCACGTAATACCGAAGGAATAAACTGTACGCAAGTTTCAACTTGGGAGACTTAATTATGGTTATTTAAAATTACCGGAGAACAAGCTAATACTAGTTTGGTAAAGTAAACTTAAGTAAGATCAAATCTCAAACAAATTTCAGGAGTCTGTGCCATATTTTGAATATACAAGTTGAATATTCTTATACATATATGGATACGAGGCGAACGCCTAACATGCATTTATATTTATATTTTAGATGAAGTATGAGTTACCAACTGTGCTGAATTATGTTAACTAGTGAAGCATGGCATGGTGCCATAAGGCAATTTCCTGCAACTTTGCGTACCGTAATTTTAAATTTTGGAATGCATTATCTTTTAATTTAAAATTTTTTGAACATTTTGAAAAATTTCCAATTTAAACAAAAAGTTCATTTTTTAAAAAATGATATGTACGCGCATACACACTCAAACATTCATCCACAGTTTCTAAGGTTTGGTAAAATGCCAAAGCGTTCAGAGGGCCTTTTTTAACTTTGTTTTATTCAGCAATCAGAAATTCATAAGAATTCCTATAAGCTAAATTGACAATATTTGAGAGCGATATCTAAGAAGAACTCCAATGAAATCTTCTTAGTTTAACAATTAAAAAGATAATGATATATTGAAGCTAATCTAAGACTAAATCTAAAGGCCATGGACGTTTCAATCTTTTATCGCCAAATGGTTGGGTAATGTCGCCTATTGATGTGTGAATGTGATTCCAGTTTACGTTTGTATTTTTCCTTAAATTCTTTGAACGTTAATTGCACAGTTTTCATGTTGAGATCGCTGTGAATGATTTCATTTGTAACGTACCACGGGGAATTAAGTATTGTACGTAAAATTTTTTACTGAGTTCTCTGCATTATAGCTATATTTGATTCGTAAGCACATCCACAGAGCTCAATTCCGTAGGTCCAGATCGGTTTAATGATTGATTTATATAGCAGCAACTTATATTCAACAGAGAGCTTAGACTTTTTATGTAGTAGCCAATCAAATTCTTTTATTTTGATCATTATTTGCTGCTTTTTTGTTTTTATGTGGCTTTTCCAAGTAAGTCTGCTGTCTAAATGGAGACCAAGATATTTCACTATGTTCTGTTTCAGAATCTGGACGTTATTTAAATAAATTGGTGGACACAATTTTTGAATGCATTTATTTTTTTAATTTTAAATTTTTTGAAAATTTTGAAAAATTTTCAATTTAAACGAAAAGTTTCTTTTTAAAAAAATTATATGTACGCGCATACACACTCAAACATTCATCCACAGTTTCTAAGGTTTTATAAAATGCCAAAGCGTTCAGAAGGCCTTGAAGCGTAAAGATAAGCAAGAGCTTTCATTTTCAATTTCGTTCATTTTCAAAAGTTTTTGCGATTACTATAATTTACCAAGTTAAAATGAAATAAGTATCAATGTACATCAAATATGAATATTTATGTGAAACATTTGTGCAATAGCTTATAAGAATGTAATTGTAAAATTCAAGTAGATCTATATAATATTTAGTTTATAGTACTTTAAAATAATACTATAAGCAAATATAAATTTCTGCATTTAAATTCTATTTCCATTTTATATCAATGATCGTTTTGTTCCATTCATTAAAACACAGAACACAAAGTCATAGTTTGTCTCCCGGAATTCATCAATATAATTGAGTCATAAAATTCAAAAAAGCAACCATACGCTTTGCGTTGAATGCAAAAACATGCGGATAAAACCGTAAAAATAATCCGTTTAATGTATAGCGGTGGCTGTGGTATTAGTACCTACACTATTTTTTATATAATGGCAATGAATCGCGTCCAGCCATTGACGCTTCCGTTGTACATGTGTAGGCCGGCTGTTGATATAGAGCGATGGCTTTGTAATAAAACATTTTATCCCGTCTATAGTTACATAATCGCATAACAAAGCAGGATCGTGTAGCAATGCAGCGTCGAGTATTCGTTCCAGTTTGCGTGCTATTACGTCGCGTAGTCGCCGGCCAGAATACACCAAACATCGCGCACGTAGCCGGACGAGTTGCGCTACAAATAAAAAGCCCCGGGTCTAATCCTCTACGGATTTGCTACGTCCGTCTCGGGCGCCCGCAGTGGCGAGGGAAACGCCGAACAAGCTTTCGGGAACAGCGCCGTCTCACTATATACAGAAATCTGATCTTGTATTAAATAAGATAATTGTTATGTTTGAATTAACTTGAAACTTCTTTGGTTTTTACTGGATTTGTAAAATAAAATATTGGAATTTATACTAGATTCGAGGAAATATTTGTTTACTTGATAAATTTACAAAGAACTTTGTTAAGTTACCAGTTAAATTATTTTAACAATTCACTCAATGCATCACTGATAGAATCCACAATACCATGGCTTATTACAAATTGCTGTAGCACAAACTTCCCGTACTCTCTCATTTTAATTTTTTGAGCATTTTAATTGTTTACAAAGCGATCACATTGCGTAGCTGCTTAAAAGACAATATGTAAACAAAATTTATACTCATTATTAGAATCTCTGAAATATCTAATAATTTAATGTGTCTAACATGTCTAATGATCTGCATTGATTTTATAGGTTCTCCGAAACCGCGGGACATTCCTCAAAGAAAATTCAACAAATTTTTATACCGTCAGCGCAAATTTACACAAAACTTTGTTATCAGTGACAATAATTTAACAATTCACTTAATTATGATATTTCCATATAAAATAATCCACAATATTCTATAATAAAAAATATATGTGAAAAATAATAACTATCATAAAGTTGAGCTTTAAACACATCTAACTTTCCAAAATTGAAGTATATTAATATATTAGGATTTTCGAAAAAGTAATGTGTTAGATTTTCAGCTCTTGTGTACAAAAGCAAATGAAACTAGTGGAGCGCATGGCATCGTGCCTTAAGGCAAATTGCTGGAACTTCCCGTATCAAAAATTATTATTTTTTAAAAAACGAATTACATTTTTTGAAAAAAAATTACTTTTGAAAAAAATAGATTTTTGAGAAACTGTAAATTGAACAAAAAATTACTTTTTAAAAAAAATTTTTTTTTTAAAACTGTTCTGTATTTTGATATACTTTGGAAGATCTGAACTTTTTTTCAAAGCAATCGTACTGCTTTAACTGCATAGAGACAAAATATAAAGCTTTGAAAATTTGATCAATTCTTCATCTTGTCAAAACAAGCAAAATGTTTTTTGAATTATTAAAATCGGACGCTCCGTTCTCTTAAAAACTGAGTTACCGTTTTCGGCACTTTTTGCCCTGTATTAATACAAATCGAATGTTATTTGAATTATTCAAATCGGTTGATCCGTGTTCCCGAAATCGTCTAAGAAAATTTGTATCCGAACATACACACATACACGCACACACACATACATCCATTTTTCCTAAGGTATGCCAAAATGTTCAGAAGGTTTTGAAACGTAAAGATATATAAAAATTTACATTTTCGATTTTTTGCGATTACTATAACTTGCTCTACGGAAAGTTAATGATTAAGATTGATAAAATTTTATTATGATTATGAGAATGATACTGACTTACTTTGTTAAATAAAATATTCATTGCCTAAAAAGTTTTGAAGAGTGTTCATATTATTAATAGAAATTAGAAAAAAGTGTGAAATATGGCAATTCAGTTTTTGTGGAGTCCGATTTGAATGATTCAAAAAATTTCACTTGTGTTAACCGTATGAAAATTTGGCTAAACTTTTTGGAAGGCGGGCCTGGCGGTTTTGGAGATCGAATAAAAATCGTTAAAAAAAAGTTCAATTTGACTGAAAAATGGCCATAGGTCATATGAACATCACATTTTTAGGTTTTTTATAGAGATTTTGTTAATAAGTACAAATTTTGTTTGCATTTTTTATGAGATCCGTATCAAAATATATAATGTTTAGCCGTTATTCTACAACACGGCGCTTACGCGCTTTGATTTTCGTGTCTAGAACAGCAGAGAAGCTTTGGAAATGCCTTGAAAACTAATCAAAGTTTTCTGTATTCAAAAAAATGCAAAAATGTTTAAAAAAATCAAAAATTTAAAAAAAATCTCAGAAGATATAGACTTTTTTCGAACATTTAAAAAAAATCAAGCTTTTAAATTTGAATTACGAAAAGTTCCAGCAATTTGCCTTAAGACATGATGCCATATGCAACACTAGTTATTTTTTAAAATCCACATCAAACGTTATTTCTGCCCCACAATGCCGAACACGGCTTATTGCTGTCATAGAAGGATGCACGAAAGGAAAATTCAAAGATTTCGCGGGAACTGCGTCATATGGCCGGACACGTTACATTCGCCGTTTCGATAGTTGATCGCATCAATACTTTGTACGTATATGTCCCTATTTGTGAGAATCAAACTGTGAGAAAGGGAAAATTAAAATGGATTGCAGTATATTAATACTTTTAGCATCATGTAGTTGAAATTTTACAACTTAGAATATTTAACCCTTTCGCTACGGACGTCGTCTCTGGGCAACATCCACATGTTGTGTTTGCATTTACTTCAAGATTTATCACTATGGAATAAACTATTGAGTAGGGAATGCAATACCGATGGAAAATTTCAATACCGGTATTTCGGTAATTTTTCATTTTAAAACCGGAATACCGGTATTTTTATTATCTTACACAAACGTAAACAAAATTGAAAGTTACTGGTACAAATATAAAAAAATGTATATACAACCACAACTATATTCAACTAAACAATAAAAACAATAAAATAAAACAATAAGTTTATTTTTTAACTAATAATTTAACAAAATTATATCCAATTTATTTAATTCATTATCATTATTGAGTATATTGAGCACTTTTCGCCAAAAACAAACTATGAGTAAGAAAGACCAAAACTCATAAAAGATCATATTACATTATTATAATAAACTGTATTGTCTGTGTCCGATGTGTTAAATTAGCATAATCCCCAATATTTAAAAAAAATAATTTTCTTACACTAATTTAAGATCGGATACTTTCTCGAGATAAATAATAGTTACTATAATTGTTGAATATTATTATTCAAAACAATGTGATGGTTCTATGAAATATTCAAATTTCGAAACGTTTTCGAAAATAATATTTTATAATTGTAATAAGAAGCAAAAATATTTAGTAAATATCATAATTATTATGTATAAAGTAAGAAAAAAATAAATATTACGCAGGGGTAATGTGTATGATATAAAATACTTTAGCGCAAATGTCACTTAAACAACTGTTACATTTTTACATAAGATGAAACAAACATATCATTATCTATCAGTTCAATTCTATTTATTGTAAACATGATATGAAGCCCTTAGTAAAGCAATAAATATTCAGTTGTAATATTTGACATCTGTTTATCCTATAGAATCACTTGAAGATATAGCTGTTTATGCAATTATGGATTTAAAAATACATTTGTTCCGAGAAATTTAAACTTTAGTGTATTTTATATCAAATAGCGCTTATGTAAAAATATCG
>NW_020537324.1:15395684-15530792 GCF_003426905.1 Ctenocephalides felis | reverse complement strand
ATGCATGTAACTAATATCAATATGGATATTAATTTATATTCTTTATATTTTTGTTAAATGTTTTTTAATACAATTACAAAATATGCCCGACAAGAAAAGCTTTTTACCTCCTCACTTTCTGGTACTTCCAAAAACTTTTTCTAAAACATAGCGGAAAACAAAATTCTTATCCAGCCGAAACGAGCACCGTAACAACACCTTGATTGATGACAGAATTCTTGTGCCCAAATGTAGCCGACGAGAAAAAATACTTGATGTAAATTTAAACTCATCATCAATCTTAGAAAAAATCAATAATCTAATTACCGGATCTGTACAGCCTTCCCCAACTTGCAATTCGAGAGCAGTATCGAATATACAACCATTCACAATTTTTTGGTAATAAAATTGTAATATTGTTCTGTACAAGCTGCATATAGAACTTAAAATCTTATTTCCTGGATGTTAATAAAAGGTAACGTTTATAGCAAAAGTTTATGACATCATTTTTGTTTCGCGGAACAAGTTATTAAGGCTCGACACATAACTTATTATGGTAACAAAATGAACAGATTGAATTATTGGTATGCTTTGAAATAGTATTTCTTTTATATTTATTGAAATGAAATGTGTACTGCTTGTTTATTATAGATAATAACAAAACCTAAATAATTGTATTATTAACTTCCCGTAGGGTAAGTCATTGTAATGGGCCAAAACCGAAATTGAAAATTTTACATTTCTCGACGTTTTGAAGGTTCCTGAACATTTTGGCATACCTCAGAAAAATGGATGTGTGTGCGTGTATGTATGTATGGATACAATTTTCCAGTCACGTTTTCGGGCGCACGGATCAACAGATTTGAATGGTTCGAAAAAACATTCGATTCCTATTGATAGGGAAATGTGCTGATTAGTTTTTGGCAAAGGCAGGTCCAGCAAAGAGAAAAGAGTGCAAAAATAGAAATCGAGTTTTTGAGAGAACGGAGCATCCGATTTAAATGATCTAAAAAACATTCAATTAGTAAGGATTGGGAGAAGTGTCTATTAGTTTTTGGCAAAGGCAGGCCCAGCCATTTCGAAGATACGAAGCTAAATGTGCAAAAAATGGCAGTTTTTGAAAGAACTAAGCGTCCGATTTAAATGATTCAAAGAACTTTCTGCCTGTCTTAACAAAATAATTGACTTTGGAAAAAAAATTGTTTCAACTTTTTTTTATTCAATTTTTTTTTAAAAAAAAATTTTTTTGTGTATCGAAAATAATTCAGATTTTATTTTTAATTCTGACTATAGTTCTTATATACTATAAACAAATAATTTCAACTTTGCAATTCAGTTTATATAATTCTTATAAATATTAGACAATGTTACAATATTTATAATAATCTATTTGAAAACATTCAGGATTTTCGAACATTTCTTTACGGTACTGGAAGTTCCAGCAATTTGCCTTAAGGCACGATGCCATACACGCCACTAGTTTAGGTTTTGTTATTATCAGTACAGTCTAGATTATACACCTTATTTGAAGACATGTTAAAAAAGCCTAAGAAAGCTTTTGCCATTTGGAATTTGACGCAGGATCAAGTTCAACTGTTCAACATAATAATAGACTGAAATTACAAAGCTTCAATAAAACTATATTCGAGAATAATAATAATTTAATTTCATCAAACAAGTATGATAAAAAAATATAATAGCATATGTATAACGTCATCTGACATACCTGGTTTTTTATATAGTAA
Organism: Ctenocephalides felis; assembly: GCF_003426905.1. Lineage (NCBI taxonomy): Eukaryota > Metazoa > Arthropoda > Insecta > Siphonaptera > Pulicidae > Ctenocephalides > Ctenocephalides felis. The sequence continues at coordinate 15,529,068 of NW_020537324.1, read as the reverse complement.
CTTAAATTAAATTTTGATGCAAAAGCACAAACAATATATTGATCAAAGAAAATCTAAATATAGAGTTATATAATCATAAAGAATTGCATATGTGATTATATATTATATATATATTATATATATATGTTTAATTTGAGTTTAATAATCGGGCGTAACATCAATAAAAATAGTATGAGTTTTTTTTTTTAAATTTATTTATTTAAAATCCATACGTTTCGGCTAGCATCTTAGCCATCATTCAGTGGTAATCAAGTTAACTATAAAAATTGAAACTAAATAAATTATATGAAAGGAAATTTTGTGGAAAAACAATAATAATAATAATGGTAATAAACACTTACAATTTTGTATCCTAATATAGCATATGAAACCATTATTAATCCATGGTATGAGTATGTGCACATTGATAAGATATATAATTTTTTAACACAAACATCACAAATGGTAAAACACACTAATAATCATGATAACTTAACAAGTTGTCGAAACTATGTATTTACTCTTTGGAGTTTAGGATAGAATGCCACATTTTTCTCAAAGCAGTTTTTTAGCATGTGTTGATATTTTTTGGAAAATTTAAAAGGCGATGGGATTTTGTTATTTTTTAAGGAATTTTGACACGCTATTAAGAAACCACGTGTTCGTTTCGATAAGGGCCGTATTGTCATTGCGTTTATTATGACTCTGTCGTTATGTAATTGTAAAAACCCCCTCAGCGAATCTTCTTTTAATTGTATTCTCTTCAAAATGTAAAATTTTAGGGTTAAAAAAATCGATATTATGATTTAAATTTTTAATATGCTCAGTTAACATTGTTTTAAATTGCTTAGGATTTTTTGAATTATTTTTGTGTTGATTAAGGCGTTTACTCAGGTTTTGGCTAGTTTCTCCAATATAAAAGAGTTCGCAATTAGAGCAATTATTTGATATACTAAATTCCTGAGGCGGTCAAAATTGAACTTAGATTTCATTTGTGTAAAAATTGAACTAAGGGTTGCATCACAATTACATACCAACAGAATGCCACATTGTTGAAATAGTTTTTTCCACGAGAAATATAAATCTTTTACGTACGGTAGGCAAATGACACCAGTATATGATTCTAAGTCTAAGCGGTTTTTTATGATCTGTGAGGTCTTTTTGTTTGTTAAAAATGTAACTGCGTCTGTTATTTATGACCGAGTTGATTATGTTCGTAGGATATGAGTTGTTACAAATAGTCATACAAAGTTTGATTGAATTGCGTTCTATCTAAAAGTTAATATTAAGAGCTAAAACTTTCAGAGAATTGTTTTTTATCAATTTGGAACCATTTGAGCCCTTGGTAGCAAGAAAATTAAAAAATGTCAATATTAAGGACCACCCTAATATATATATATATATATATATATATATATATATATATATATATATATATTGCTTAATTATCCACTTAAACAGTTCAACACCTCTCTCAGTACCTCAGTTGCTAAGAATAAAGTTTTAGAAGTGTTTTTTTTTTAAACAAGCTCATGAAATTATATAGCATTTATCATTTTCTTATATGGTTTAATTTGATAAAATCTCATTAGCAGACACGCCTCTGCAGTATTATGATAGGAAAACTGAACTTATTTTCGTATATTATTCTCGTCCTGCGCCTCTTTAGCTCCTACTCCTTAGTATTTCGCGTGATAATTGTGATGGATCTGTTTGCAAAGTTTATCGAGAAAAATGAAAAATCATCACTTTATGATATCGCTAAAAGTTATAAAACGGATAGATAAAGTTTGTTGAGGAAACTGTTTTGCGTGTCTGTGTACCGGGGTATAGCGTTCGCGATGACTATATCAGAGTACACGCAGCCATTTATAATATTGAACTCCCAACTTTTTACGATATTCGAAATAATAAATATGAACATAAGAAGAGGAATAAATAGAGCAATAAAATAAATGGTAATCTATGACTATAAATGATGAAGATAAAACATATTTACTGACTTCCTCTGCAATCCACTGTCCTAACAAATTTAATAGCTGCAAGTAACATGTATGTAATAATATAAAATGGTAAGTATATAATATAATATACTCTGGGTTCCACAAAATAAAATTAAAGGTGTTAATGGCTAGGTACCAATATTTGCACGTAACCGTAAAATCTCATTATTACTTCACCATATATATCACGAATTAATAGAAAGATCTCAATCACATAGGATTTACGTGGTTTGACTGACGGAATGTTTCTGGTTTTACCGGCAATTCCAACAGTCATGTGGATGAACGCATGCACACTACTGGATCGTGTAGGGATGGAAAAGATTTTTCGATATTTTTTTGATTTTCGATAAGAAACCATATCCAGAATTATTTGCTTAACAAAATTTACTAAATCAAATTTCTATTGATCATCATGAATAGTGCATTTCCTACGTTAGTTTCTTAAAAAAATGATATGAACAAAATTTTTGAAGTTTTAATATTTTTCTTCATCATGCATTTAACTAAATTCTTGTTATCATCAAAGTAATATCAATGTTTTTCTATCAATTTGTTCTTTACACAATCCCATTTACTCGCTTAATTGAAAAATATGTTTTGGCCCAAGAAAACCTATTGGCGTTTATTTGATCAGCTTGAACTATTTCTGCATTTATTTGAATACAATTCTTTGCATTTCAAGAATTTATACAAAAAACATAATATACTCAGTAATAGTATACAAATATAGAGAATAAGATATAGACAAGAAAATAAATCAAATATTTGATTTCTTAATATTTCTCGTTTCTGTATATTCAACAAAATTTCTGGCTGCATTATTGAATGATATTAATGCATACATTTATTACTCGATCACTTTCTATCACACATTTGATTATGATTTCCTTTTGCGCAAAGAAAGCTATAGGCCTTTATTTAATCTGATTTATTATTAATTTTGCATTTGTTTAAATAGAATTCATTATAATTGTAGAAAATTAATATAGGGAAAATTACTCGACATTAAGAAATTTAATTATTTATTTATCTTTATTAGAATGATAAGATTTTATTAGAAATAATAAAATTGAAACATCATATCAAATACTAGTATCTTTTTTCACTAGAATATTTAACTTTTTTTTAATTTTAGTAATTACAAAGATCAGTTACACCTAGTAATTTTACTTGAAACTCTCACTCTTTTTTGTGTTGATTGAAATATTCGTAAAATTCGTGCTTTAATTTTTTTGATAAGTTTGTAAAAAATAAATTCGAGAATTTTGAGATTTTAGAAAAAAAAATTCACTAGGATATTTAACTTTTTCTTAATTTTAGTAATTACAAAGATCAGTTACATCTAAATGAAATAAAAAATTTTTTTTTAAAAATAGTTATGATAATTTTTGGGCTGCCATCTAAACATAGATATGGTGAAAGTTCTGATTACTGTTAAAAATGAGAATATAAAAAATATTAAACTGTGTCATCATAGCGTCATCGTGAAAATCAATAAAATATCCATATGCCAATATCAAAAATGTTTTTTACATCGACATCATCAATTTCAATATCGATTCTTTGTCACTTGTGATCTACCCTATCAGAGAGTCAGACGTGTAGGCAGCTACGCCAGGAATGCCTTTGCTTGAGAATAGATTCACGTGTGCAGAGAATTCATCCTACGGTGCGAGCTTCTACGTTTCGTAGAGAAGGACGTCATTTGAAGCTACGGACGTTGAGATACGCGAAATGTACCTGTTGATTGCTACGGAGGTACCACGTAGATTAAATTTCGTGATGAATCGAATGTACGCGGAATAAAAAATATTTCTGGACTTCTTATGACTATATAGATAATTAACTTACCGTACGGTAAGTTATTTAATGGGCCGAAAATCGGAATTGAAAATTTTTACATTTCTCGACGTTTTGAAGGTTTCTGAACATTTTGGCAAACTTCAGAAAAATGGATGTGTGTGTGTTTGTGTATGTATGTATGGATACTATTTTTCGCCCTCGTTTTCGGGCGTACTGATCAACCGATTTGAAAGGTTCAAAAACATTCGATTCCTATTGATAAGGAGATGTGCTGATTAGTTTTTGGCAAAGGCAGGTCCAGCAGTTACGGAGATAAAGAGCAAAGAGTGCAGAAAATAGAAATCGAGTTTTTGAGAGAACGGAGCATACGATTTGAATGATCTAAAAAACATTCAATTAGTAATGATTGGGAGAAGTGGTTGTTAGTTTTTCGCAAAGGCGGATCCAGCCATTTCGAAGATACGGAGCTAAATGTACAAAAAATGGCAGTTTTTGAGAGAACTAAGCGTCCGATTCAATTGATTCAAAGAACTTTTTGCTTGTCTTAACAAAATAATTGATTTTAAAAAAAAAATTTTGTTTCAATATTTTTTTTTTTTTTAATTTTTGTATATCGAAAATAATTCAGATTTTATTTTTAATTCTGACTATAGTTCTAATATACTTTGAACAAATAATTTCAACTCTGCAATTCAGTTTATATAATTCTTATAAATGTTAGACAATGTTACAATATTTATAATAGTCTATTTGAAAACATTCAGTATTCCTCGAACATTTCGTTACGGTACGGAAAGTTCCAGCAATTTGCCTTAAGGCACGATGCCACCCACCCTACTAGTTTCATTTTTAGATGTTAAATAATAATGATTTATATCTTCATAGTTTCTAATCAACTAAAATTAATTAAGATCAATAATATTAGATCATATAGGCTTCAAAAAGTTTGTTGACTAACCATAACCACAATTTCTTCGATTTTTACCTATAAAATTATTTCATTTTCTAAATATTTCAATTCTAAATCGAATTCGTAGTATTCCTTTACAAATGTGATTTTGATTACGAATTCTTCACATCGAGTACTCGTATTTTCCTATCCATCTCAGTCATTTGATCTACATATGAACATCTAAATTGATTCCATGAAAGTTATCCATGTTTGATAATTTGACAACGGTATCACTAAATGACATCTCTCGTATTCCGAATGTGTTTCATATGACATCTGATGATGCTCCATGGGAGTACTTGACTCTATCGAAACTCATAAACGGAGACGTATGAAGAAATCTTGGAGAATCGTGAAAAATTCCAAAGAACATTCCAATATAAGTACATCGATAAGGAAACTGGGCCAAGTATCCTTAAATGTGATAGCGAGATGGATTCTCAGATCTCGAGGAAAGAAATGGGGCACGCATGGTGATATGATGATATGATTTATACATTAGTTTTGCGACTTGGTAAAGGTGTTGAATACTAAATATTTAAGCGCTTTTTATTATATTAACTAAATTATAGAATCATAAAATATGATCATATTATTTCCTACTTATGTATTTCCATTTTTTACAAAAGATTTTAGTGCAAAAATTTAATATATATGTATATATTTATAAATCGATTAAAAACAATTCTCTAAAAGTTTTAGCTCTTAATAATGTCTTTTAGATAGAGCGCAATTCAATCAAAGTTTTGTATAGAAATAGCATAAAAAAAATTCAAAAATTTTGCAGAGCGTCGAATTTTCAATAAACAATGACACGAATTTTCACTTGTAATTCATTTGTCGCTGAGTTATACCTAAAGATTTTTTTTTAATTTTCAAAATTTTTTCCACACGAGGTTTGATTCAATTGCGCATCATCTAAAAGTTAGTATTAAGAGCTGAAACTTTCAGAGAATTGTTTTTTATCAATTTGGAACCATTTGAGCCACTGGGAACAAGGAAATTCGAAAAAGTCCATATTAAGGACAACCCTAATATAAATATATAATATTTTACATTCAAAATAACTTGAACATTACTTATCTTGACATCCCTCTATCTTAACGGCCGCAAGTAACTAAATTAAAAGTTTGTGGTTTATTGCAAAATTATGAAAACTTCTATATTAGTTTATTGGTAAACTTGAAGTTTATGAGGTTTGCTCATATAATAATTATCGTTAACACTAAAATAATAAAATTCCATAATTTTAGTGTTCACAGGATTTGAAGCACCAAATATTTAACCTGCAGGCATGTATAGAAAAGACATTTTAATAATTTGCTTATAAATTAGAATGACTTGCAATTTTATAGATCAAGTGATATTTAAAAAATTACAGATCATCAGCTATATTTTCAGAAATAATAAGCAAATTGAGAAAGAGTACATACTTCAATAAAGACAACACTTTTCGAAAACCTTCTGTTCAAACTTGTGGTCTGGTAAGTATTGGACTGATTTTGAACTATTGTTTTATATGTTTTAATTTTTAATTATGTTCAATATTTTATAATTTCTTCTTCAATTAGAATGTCTTGTAACCGCATAAATACATATGAGAAATACACCCGACTAAGTATACAGTTAAATTATTTGAACATTTTTAATACAAGTGATAATTTTAGCAATTGTAGATAAATATTAAAAATATTATTTAAATTTGTTTCTCATTAAACAATTAAAACCTGTTTTTTCAACAGCAGAAAGATTAAGCAGTTATTACGACTAATATGTATAAAGTTAGAGCCAAAATATAATAATAGTGATGATTGAAGAAATTCGTAAATTGAATGACTTGAAAATGTCTTAGTTTAATTAAATAGTTTTAGTTTAAATAATAATAATAGCTAATAGTTAATAAAAGAAAGAAATGAAATACAATGGAAAATTAAAGAGACCAGTAAAAATAATGTAAAACTAGCGGTGCATGGCATTGTGTCTTAAGACAAACTACAGGAACTTTCCTTATCGAAAATAATATTTTCAAATAGCTTTAATTTTTTTGATAAGTTTGTGAAAATAGATTAGAGAATTTTGACATTTTAGGAAAAATGTGACTTTTTTTTTAAAAAAAAATAAGTATTTTAAAAATTTTGAATAATTTTTTTAACTAATCACCAAAATCGTCAACAATAATTTGTGTCCGCACGCACACACACACATACTATCATTTTTTCTTAAGTATGCTAACATGTTCAGAAATTTTATTTTTTTTATTTGCATAGTTTTATTGTCAATCAAAATAATATACATTTTTTAAGACAATATGCTGGATGTTAACGCATTTAAGAGATTATGTCCTATGAGATATCTCTCTTTTTTTTGACATTTTATTTAAGATCGTATGGCAATTTTCTCTATTTTCAATCTTCGTGTGGGATATTCCTCGCTTAATTTTTTTAAATATATGTTTGGGTGACCTGGTAGTTTTTCGTGGTATTTTTTGCTCCTTTCTTTTATCATTTCATTAATAGTTTTTATTTTTAGGTCTTTATGTAAGGTGTTATTTGTAGCATACCACAGAAATATTTGAAACGTAAAAATATATAAAAAAATTTGATTTTCGATTTTTGCGATTACTAGAGCTTATCCTACAAAAAGTTTTTTAGTAACATTAATATTAACTACTATTTTCTGTGAATATCAAAAAGTTCGTATCGCACATAAACTATGCAACTATGATATGATCTGTATTATATATAATCTATAAATTTCGTATAAAAAACACCTAAGGTCAAATGTCTTTTATTCGCATAGACCCTAAGTCTCCGTCTATGTGCAGTTTTAGTATGAAGTAGCAGCGCGAGAGGTATCTTTCTCCGGAGCGCGTCGCGAGATGTAATCAGCCCCGGAACGATGTGTCGGAACGACGGTTATAAAACGGAACGCGGTTCAATTACCGTACCGCGTGCAGGAGAATGAGTGCGAAGCGGCGAGGGCGCCCCGAAGACGCGGCGAAGGGCGGTTCATTCTATACTGAAATGGTTCGCTTTCATAACCGAGGAGGGTATCAAAGATAAATACCTAGTTTTGATATGACGACGTCGATATGTTGCTCTTGTCATAGCTAATCGAACGATAAGATAAGGGTGGAAGAGATTCATTGCATCAGAGGATAGTGAATCTCAAATATTATAATATCAAATATCAAAGCAAATGAATACATGCAATAATAATAAAGTTAATAGATTCAAAGTGAAACTAGTGGGGCGCATGGCATCATGCCTTAAGGCAAATTGCTGGTGCTTCCCGTAACAAAAATTATTTTTTTTAAAAAAGATTAACATTTTTGAAACAAATTTACTCTGAAGTTTTTTGAAAAAAAACAAACTTTTTGAAGAAAAAAATATTTTGAAATATTTTGTAAATTCTGAACTTTTTTCAAAGCAATCGTACTGCTTTAACTGCATAGAGACGAAATATCGAAGCGCGTAAGCGCCGCGTTGCCGTCTCACAGGTAAACATTGGTACGGAACCCATAGGAATGTAAACAAAATTTATACTTTATTGTTAAAATCTCTATAAAATATCTGATAATTTGTTGTGCTTATGTCTAATGTTCATTTTTGATCGCCAAATCGCTCATTTTTTTACTTTTGCCTCTATACCTTCAAAGTCGTTACACCTTTCTTTCCAAAAATTTAAACAGTTCTTCATTTAGTTAATACAAATAAAATGTTTTTTGAATTATTCAAATCGGACGCTCCGTTCTCTTAAAAACTGAGTTACCGTTTCTGGCAGTTTTTGCCCCATATCTTCAGAACGGCTAGACCTGCCTATGCCAAAAACTAATCAGCACGTCTTCTTATCAATACGAATCGAATGTTTTTTGAATTATTCAAATCGCTTCATTCGTGTTCCCGAAATCGTCGACAAAAATTTGTATCCGAACACACACATACGCGCACATACACACACACATACATCAATTTTTTCTAAGGTATGCCAAAATGTTCCGAAGGTTTTGAAACGTAAAGATATATAAAAATTTTCATTTTCGATTTTTTTGCGATTACTATAACTTGCCCTCCGGGAAGTTTATAAATATGTATAATAAATTTTCAGGAAGGAAGTGACATTCCAAATCACATGATTTAATAAATTTCGATTAATATAATTGCTGTATTTTTCTGCATAATTTTATGTAAATTTAATATTTAATATGGAATTGTTAAAATAAACTAGTGGTGCATGACATAATCACTTGAAGCTAATCTCGAGAACATCCCGTACCATAATGTATGATTTTCTTAAGGAAAGCATAATTGTTTGAAATATTGATTTTTCTTTTGAAAATTTTATAATTTTCTAATTGAGAAATTAAAAAAAACAAATAAAAATTTAAAAAATAATTATTACATGTATGTTTTCAGTTATTTTTGTACGCAAGAGTTAAGTTCGATGAAGTTATTAATTTATATAAAATGTCAGGCTGTAATAATCAGATGAAAGGTGATAATAATAATGTTATTTGGAATTTATTTCAAAACCTAAAATTATAAACATTTTAACATATTAAAATTTAGTTCAATTACAAATATAATTATTTACTTAAATATAATAAATAATTTTAAAATATCTGTTTTTATTAGTGGCATAAATATATTCTTTTCACGATTTTAAGTTATGGATAAATAATACGCCTGCAAATCAAAAACATATTATAAGAATTTCTATTATTACTTTACCATTGACGTTCTCATACAATTATTTATTATAGAGTCCATAAGTTTAAAATTGTAAAATATAAAACAATCTAGGTGAGATTGCTTTGAACTTCATGACGGAATGACTCCTCTATTGTACGGCATTTTGCCAAGAATGGAACGGGATAAACTTCATTTAGCTAGATATTTTATTCCACATTTCGAAAGCTATAAAAGGGTATCAACTTATTACTTTGCATTCGCTGTTCTGCACGATGTATCTTTGTTTTATGCATACATAATTTTATGCTAACAGTAAAAAATAAAATTAGAAAGCTATAGAAAATACTAACAAAGGCATTCTTGTATCTAATTTTAAGTGGTGTATCATAGAAAACAATTTGGCAAGTGTACAGTTTTTTTTAGATAATGAGCAATGGTTAGTTATTTAGAAATTTGTTGGAATCTGAGCTTTGTGGTTCGATCTCAGACAAAATATAAATTATAACAACGAGAATATATATATATAGCTTTTAAAAATAGAATAGTTGCGTTAATAATATGGTATTAGTAATTTTTTCGAAAATTTATAGTAATAATAAGCAATTTTTTTTTTCAGAAAAAGACTAAGCAAACTAAGCTTATGAAAATCTATTAAATAAATAATTATAAATTAATAGTTATTCCAACTCTGCTGATAAATATATCTGAAGAAATACCAGATAAACATTATATACCAGTTTTTGTCAAAAAAGTGCCTATAAAATTTATATTTGCCTTCGTTAAATATTGTAGCTAATAATATTATTTATACTATTAATTATTGTAGCTATTTTGTAAAGCCCTTTAAAATTAAAAATAATACATTGAATCTGTTTCTTCTCTAGATGTCCCATTTTACACAGCCTTTGGTGTAAAAAAGGACATATAACTAATTTTTGGAAAATATCACAAAAACACATTATAATTTAGGAATTAACTGAAAATTTTATTGAACATTGAAAGATGTTTGATACGTGTAATGTATTGTGACGTAATTCATTTGATTTAGACAGTAGGTCGAATTAGACCTTTGTCCATTGGACATTGCCCCACCCTGCCTTAATATACATTATAAAAAGAAAAGTATTCCAAACTATTTTTAGAATATGAAAAAACTAAAAAAATAACCGTTAAAAAGCCCCTAGCCCCTGTTGCTAGAGACTTCGGTAAAAGTAATTAACTCAATACTTGTTAAAAGGGGCTCGCCCGTAGGTAAGCGGTTAAGAGCGACGGGACCTAAATCAGAGGTACCGGGTTCGATACCCACTTCGAGCAGCCTGTTGTCAGGCAGCAGTGACAACAATTTTCACTTGGAAATATATACAGCAATATGTTTACAAGTGAAAATAGCCCTTGCCCGGCTTTGCTGCACCAATAAAAAGTCTGCCCTATTAGATTATTTCTAATAACAAAATCATCAAATATGGATGAATTAACCATTGAGTTATCATCTAAAAAATACGAAGTAAGGAGAAGTTTCAGACCAACAGCTCATAGGACGTAAAGTTCTGATTGCTGTTAAGAAAAAATACTTGTTAAATTATTGTAAATGTTTTAAGCATAAAAGCAAGGAAAAATGTTTCAAGCATAAGATCAAGAAAAAATGTTTGTTTAATCATAAAATATGTGTGAGTAATAAAGTAGCTTTTGATAGTATTAAAACAAGACAATTCGCTTTTTATATCCGCAGCATCTTTTATCTCGGCGTATTTTCTTTTGATGATTTTCCTATGCATTTTCCCCGCACATATGGCAATTTTGTTCCTTTCAGACGTCGCGCCGATGGTGTGGGACGCAATACCGTTTAATAACGGTACGCGCGACGCGGTTTGACTTTCAAATTTTCCATTGTGCCGCAAAGCGTTCTTCGCACGACTCCGAGTAAATTTTATCACTTTATTGTTATTCATCGCCAAATTTAAATTTAAAACGTTTATGCGTGGGGAGAGAATAAGAAAATGAGACGATTACGAATTACCAATTGATGCAAAGTATATCATCACAGTATACAATAACGTACATTAGACGAGAAAGTTTATACAGGCGTCAACGCGATAAGCGCGCAATCAATATGCACCATTGTGTAAACACGAATAGGAATAAGACAGCGATTTTTTTCATCAAAATGTTTTTGCGGGAACGCTTTGTGTGGATGAATTTCACATGATATAGAAAGCAAATACATTTTTTACTAATTTTGCTATTCAATTCAAAATAACCAAGATATTGCAATTAATAGGGTAGAATCTGAGCTTAAAAGTAAGCGTGCAAAAAGGTCCAGCACCAGCAACTCAAAAACGAATAAAGTTAGGAAAGAGTCATAAGTCTGTAAGTGGATAGTCTTGTAGTATAATCATTGTTGCATATTCATAATATGCATCAAAAGTTACGGTTAGATATTGTAATATTCATAAATGATTATCGAAATTGTAATAATCTATAATTTTACATTTTTCTCTAATGAACTAGAAAATGATATCTGATAGATTATTAGGTACCATTTTCTAGTTCATTAGAGAAAAAATAATCTAAAGGTAAATATTTGCTTTCTATTTTTAGAGTATTTTTTTCTAATTAACTAGAAAATGATATCTCACAAATTATTAGAATATTTTATCATTTTCATTATATTGTCAAGAGGTTGTTTTTAACTTCCCGAAGGAGCCGTTTCTTTATAAATCGCAGAAAAGTGAAAAAATTTTCGTCTACGTTTTAGCCCGCAAAATTCAAAATTCAAAAACCTTTCGAAAGATATTGGTTGGGAATCATGCTGATTAGTTATTGGCAGAGATCGGCCGGGCCGATTTTTATGATTATTTTTTGACGTTAGATACCATAGTCTTCTAGATTATACTAAAATAAATATTACGGCCCTACGACAACTGGTTCAGCTTTAAAAATTCGTCAAAGTTTGCAAAAGTTGGTATCGTTTTCTTGGCTTTTGTCAAAATTAGACTTTTTATCGACGTTTTCTCAAAAACGCCTGAACCGATTTTAGAAATTTAAAAGCCATTTGATGTATTTCGGTGAGGACTATCGTTTGTCAGTTGTGTGCGACGATCTGCCAAGCCGTTTCTTTGCAATTTGAAAAAAAGTGTTAAACTTTTCGTCTACATTTAAGCTCATCCTACCGAACCGATTTTAAAAAATCAAAAACTGTTCGAAAGATATTAGTTGGGAATGGTACTGATTAATTTTAGGTGAAAATCTACCGAGCCGTTTTTTTGTAATGAACTGTTGAAAAAAAAATTTAAGCCAATTTTCATGGAACTTTTTTTTGGCGATATACATCATGGTCTTATAGAACTTACTGTAATATTACGACCTTACGACAAGTAGTTTAATTTTAAAAATTCGTCAAACTTTGCTAAAATTAGTATTGTTTTTTTTAAAGTAGGATTGATGAAGTATATTATTTACACATTTTTTTTTGATTAAGTCGATTATTTACACATATCGGAAAGTTCATGTAACTTCCTCAAGGCTAAATACCAAACTAACTAGTTAATTCCCTAAATATAGACCATTCTCCGTTTCAAATTTTGCCTAGTAACTCCAAAAAATATGTCAAAACACGTCACAAATATATTTTTGAAACGCATATTAAATGCTCATTAATTTCCTTCCGCCAACGTTTCTATATATTAAAGAAGTTGATGTCTCTACATGCAATGACAAATATTTTTACAATCATTATCTTTCCAGAATCGTTACCTCAATTACGTACGGCTCATCAAACCACTCGTCCAAATAACAGGGCGATGAGTTATCGTGCACACGGAAAAAAATATACAAAACATATTTGCCCAATCAATAGAGCGCATTAATATTAATAGCCTTCATACAGACAGGTACACCACCGCATTTAACCATATCGTCATTACATCAAGTATATGAAATGAGTTGTCAATAATAAATAAATATATAATGCTTTGCCATGTTTACGTGAACCAAACATATTAGGAGATAGGAGGGACGACTCGTGTTTTGGCTACAGAAAAGGCCTTTTCAAACATGCGTTTTGTTTGTACAGGAATTTTAACTGACATCATGTGGGTATAATAATAAACTTGTTACATATATTGATGTTAAAAATTAGTATATTGCTTACAGATATTGCTATTATAGAAAATATTAATATTCACTGTTTCTTATTGTTTACATCTTCGTCAGGGTAAATATTCAGTTGGTCCTTTTTACTCCACTCGTGTGTAAGCTTTTATAGATGTTATATAACGGTGTAGAATCGTAAACTAAACAACAGTCAAGAAAAACAACCTCTGTTATAGATTTTCATAGCCGTTTATCTCCTAATAGCTTGATTGCTTGATTTAAGGCGATGACTGGATACACACCTTTTGCACTCTACTTTCAAATATTGTTGCCAAAAAATTCCTAATTTTATTCGTTTTTGAGTTGTTGGTGCTGGACCTTTTTACACGCTTACTTTTAAGCTCAGCTTCTATCCTATAACCTTCAAGACCTACGACCGTTGAGTCGAAAGTCATGCATCAGAGAACACGGACTCTCTAGTCTATATTTAAGTGAATTTAAAAATATTATACTGGTGATGAGACAAACCGAGTCTCGAAACGTTTGTAAAATTCAAAATACTTAATAAATAGTGCAAAAAGAGTGTTGTGTGTTCACATTTCATAGCTAATTTAATATTCCATCCACTCATAATAATTTTGATATAAATAGACGGGTGTGTGTATAAATATAAGTTATGGGTTAAACATATCTATTTCCAGCTGTCTGAATTTCATTTCGTATATAAAATCCAAAACGAGGCGAGTAAACAGCAGCTTCTCATGTCGATGTTGCTTTGTGGCGATATTAATGATGACCAAAATGTAATATCGTGGCCCGTAATTAAATGTAAACATAATTACTCTCTCAACACTTCAAAACATCAGTTTCACGCTGCGTCATGCCAAGCTTATCTAAACAGCTACGATAATAGTTATTTTGTCATATCAACCAATCAAATTTTCTAATTAACCCGAAATAGTTTCGTTTATATTTCATTTGGAGCCAATAACTAATAATAATATCATAATTGGCAACTGTTCTAAAACATGAAACGAGTTTTTGCGAAAAATAACAATCAGATTTATGAATATGAAATCGATATATTCCAGAAATATTGCTGCTATAAAGAAATAAATTTCTCTAGTTAACAATAAAATACAGAAAATTTGCCCTACAAATAAAAGCTTTCATGAGGTGCAAACTCTTAAGGTATTCAAGAGCCCGTTGACAAAATTTTGAGCTTGTGGTGAAAATTACCATAAAAATAGTTGCTGAAGACGTTGGGAATTATTTCTCATCATTTGACATGCACTATTCGATGTAGCGTAATTATTATGGAATTTTATTAAATACCAAAATTTTCTTTAAATCTTTAGAGTTTGGAAATAATTTTCACATTATTATTTTCTAAGTGACTATTTCAGGTCACGTTTTGACAATGAAGTTTTTCTTTCCTCGCAATGTAGAGTAGCTTATATGTTGGCAGAGTGCCGGTGAACAGGAGGCACTTGAACTTGTGCATTCTAAATTATTACGAACATTGGATAACATTTCTGCTTTGGCTCCGGAGTAGATTTACGTGTAAGCAATCAAATAGAGTCATCTCATAATCATACTAAAATATGCACTACGATGTGCAGGATTAACCTTTTGTTATGGAGCATATTGCTAAATATTTTGTAATTTAAATTATATGCATTTGCTCAATATATGCTACCGAAAACTAATTAATAAATATTTGTTACGTTAGAATTTTCATTTCAATTTGAATAGCAATACTTAAAACAAACCATAATTGTTTGCTCATAAAAATTTCAAAAAACATTTCTAAACAAAAAAGACAATCTGATACATTTAGCTAATAGGATGGAGAATAGCGCACGTATCTTTTTTGATAATGCATCAACGAGCTAAATATCCCATTCAGTATTGCAGTATATAAGATTATAAGCAAATGAAATATGCACTACGATGTACAAGATCAAGCTTTTGTTATGGAGCATATCGCTAAATATTTTGTAATTTAAATTATATGCATGAGCTCAATATATTCGCCGAATAGTTTGACTCAGATCGTTAACCAGTCTATATGCGCCTTCGCTTTGTTCTGAGATTAAATTAAAAAAAAATGATTTTCATCTATTTATTTCGAATTCATTACTCACACCATAAAAGTATTATATATAATATTCTATTTCGTTGTGTAATAAAACCATTATGACCGGTAAAGTTATTTAATAAACAAACACTTATTCGAAATCACGCATTAAATTTTCATAAGCGGAAGTAGTGGTTTATAAAACGGTATATTAGTGATGAATCATTTATATTAGCATATAAATTTCATATAAACTTGTTAGGCAAATGAAGCATATTAAAACTTTTATCACCGCATTAACGATTATACCAAAAAAAATTAATATTCCGCAGTGTGTGCCATAGCAAAACTATTTTTGTAATATTTAGTCATTCCTTTGAGAATGATTATGAAGTATGTTTGAAATTAAAACAATTTTTATATGTGAGAACTTATAGGTTTAAATAGTAATTTTGCTGGACTTACCCACTGGAGTCATTCAGAAGTAATTTCAATATGATTGGTAAAGGTACTCACCTGAAAAAAAAAATTACATTATTATTTATCACATTTAATAAGTGTTAAATGAAATAAGTTATAAGTAGCATTTTGCCTTAAAGTTTAAAGCATTTTATTTCAACCATTTCCTGTTTTAAAAATGTTCGAAATTTTCAACTGTAATCAATAGCTACTTACGAAAAAAAAGTGCATTTGCTACGGCTACGGCACAGATTCTGATTCGCTTAAGATCACGCCGAAATTATAAACCTTGATGAATTTTTATGAATCAACTGCAATAACCAATAATATTTTAGTATGCTATTTCAGTCTACAAAATCTATCGTTATACAAAGTTTAATCCAAAATTATCAAAAAAAATCAAATATTGCAATCAATTTAAAACAATGCTGTCCGACAAAGTGTTAAATTATATAAAATTCATAAAATATGGGATTGTATGTATACCATGTGTTTATATTCCATACTGAATTCAATAAAGTGCTTCATTTTACTAATATTTGTCAATACCATCTAGTGGTATAATATGTCTGATGTACCATCATCAAATTAAAAGTGCCCGTAAAAAATAATAAATGCTGTTTTATCATGCAAATCGCTCAATATCAAACAACATGGAACAAGTAGTAATATCATAAACTTCCCCAAATCCTTTTCAAACCCCCAAAATTAATTTCGTATAACGTGTCTCGAGCATTAGGCGGTAAGTGCGTATAGTATTTTCTTTCGGTTTAGGGCTCCGCAAAAGTAAGACAACAGAGTCTGGAGCGGCAATAAATGTATAAAGTTTCATCAGGGACAAAGCGTACCTCTCGCATTTAAATCGGCCGTGATGAGCCCCGAAAAGATCTTTAATTCATTGAATTCTAATTGTTTGCTTAAATACAGTCGAGTGTGGTAGCTGCCTCACTGTGACCCCGTTGTTCTATTGTCTTATGCAAATTGTAACGAGTCAAAAGTCACTCGACTTTCAACTATTTCTCTTGCCAAGAGTTATCCGACATAAAAGAGGTGATTACTGAATGAAATCCGATTGTTGGAACTGAATTATGATTATTTGAACTATTTTATACTCTCTCGAAATATTAGCTGGGTGGGATATTATAATAAGAAAGAATTATTAATTTTTTACTATTATATTAATAAATATTGACATATTATATTTTACTATTCCAAAACAAACATGACTTAAACATTTTAAAAAATATTATCAACAATATTTGCATATAATAATTTTTTTTTCATTCACTATTATACTTACAACTTCCTCAAAAGATTTGCTCAAAATTTTTTGCCTCGTAATAGATCCATTGAATATTATAATGATATATTGGAGAAACAACTCAATAAATGTTTTTCCATTTGTTATGAATCGACTGGACCTGGATCAGGGGTCCCGGGTTCGATACCCACTTCGAGCAGCCTGTTGTCAGGCAGCAGTGACAACAATTTTCACTTGGAAATATAGATAGCAATAAGTTTCCAAGTGAAAATAGCCCTTGCACGACATTGCTGCACCAATAAAAAAGTCAGCCCTATTAGATTAATTCTAATAACAAGAATCATCAAATATGGATGGATTAACCATTGGGTTACCATCTAAAAAAAACGTAGTAAGGAGAAGTTTCAGCCCAACAGCTCATAGGACGTGAGGTTCTGATTGCTGTTAAAAATATATATATATATATAAAAAAATTGTTATGAATAATATTAACAATGTTTTAATAATAATAATATAAACTTAACTATTTTCTTATAATGCTAATGTTTTCTTATATATATATTAAGTATTAAATATTGTCTTAAAAATAATATCTGAGTTATTTCAATCTTCACCGGGAAAATTGATTGATAAATCAAGTGGCGATTTTCTCTTCAGTCTACGATATAATTTAAAATAATTTAATGTTAATATTTAATTAACTTCTCCAAGAAGTTGATGTTTTTTTTTCAGAAAATCCGACTTGCACATTTTATTTTGTCTCTCGACGTTTCATGTCATTCTGAATCGAATGAGTCCAAATTTGGAAAGACTAACAAAAATTGCAGGACCAATTGTCCGAAAATAAAGATTGTAATAACATCTTAATAAAGCTTAATTTACAGTTAAACTGATGATAATATACATGTAGGGAAGACAGGGTACGGTTGTGACACTTTTTATTTATCAGCCATAATTTTGTTAATTTACGAGTTAGCTGGAAGAGAAGTAAATAAAATGGTAATTTGAACGTTTGCCTATGCGGAAATTCTGAAATACTGTCCATAAATACAATTAATTAGTTATAAAATCAAATCTTACAAGAAAAAGGTAAGTGTTACCACTGGGCACACCTCCGAGACGGTTGTGACAGGCATAAAAATAGGTTAAAAAAAAATAGGTATAAACACCAAAATTACGAAGACACCGACTTTTCGTGTCAGAAATATGTAACACAACACAACACAACACAATAATTACGAAGAAACTTCAAAGGTAATGGATATAATTTAGAGAAAAAAAAATTTAACAAAGTTAACATGAAATCTTTGAATTTTTTTTCTTGTATTGAAATTTCCTTTCCCTCTCTTTTTCATCTTTTGTCTTAGTTGAGTTAGCTTTTTTTCTGTTTAATTTTCACCCGATAAGGATAACCCCACAACCACATGTCACAACCGTACCCAACGCACAATTTTGAAAATAAATCATTACGACTGAACTAAATAATCTAATTGTAAACAAAAACTAAGTGCTAGTAATTAACTACTAATATTCAACTTACAGAAAAGTTAAACGTAACAGTAATTATTAAAAGAAATTGAATAAAAAACATTTTTGGCTCTTTAAAAGAAATGAGGTCTTCAGTTCATGTTAATGTAAGGTGCAGACTGAATGCAAAATGAGAACATGTTCAACCAAACACACTTCATCTTTCTCTTTCTAGAGGAATTTCTTAAAAAAATTAATCATAGAAGCTAAAGCAAAAATATTTCTGTTATAGGGAAGACTGGGTACGGTAGCCAGTCTTCCATATAACAGAAATATTTTTGCTTTAGCTTCTATGATTAATTTTCTTAAGAACTTCTTATCAATCTACCACTTCGCATTGGTCTAAATTGATTTCTATTACTTCTGCAAACATCGTTATATGTGTTCATTTCATTTCCTTCCGGATCGAGGTTGTCGAATTAACCGGAATCAAACCGCTCGAACGGGTTGCGTATGCAGCAAAATTGCCATTTCGAATTATACAAATACTTTAACTACACATTCAAATGAAGTGTACAGAAAATCATTCTGTTGTCTGATTGTGTGTAACTAACTATTAATATTTGAGGTACATGGATAATAGTGGAATTTATTATAATGAAGGGTATCTACAAATAATGAGAGCATATTGTGTCGGTTATGATAATCGCGTTTAATAAACGGGTTGCGGTTTCATACTGTGAATGGAAAATGTGAACTCTACGAATCATAAAGCATTGGAATCAAATTTAACAATATTGATGAAATGGTTAACACAACACGGATTTATTAAATGGGTTGTAAAATATTCAGAGTGATTCATTGAGGTTGTGCATTGCTAGAAAAATGTAATCAATTGCAATATATATTTATGTGATTACAAAAATAATTATGAAATTAATTATTTTTATAAATATAACTAGTAGTGCATGAATTCGTGCTTTAAGGCAAATTGCTGGAACTTCATATCCCGTAATTTAAAATGTACACAAGCTTTAGATTTTTTTTTTGAAAATTTTACTTTTTTAAAATATTGAATTTTTTTTGAAGTTTTGGAACCCATTCAAGTCGGTTGATTCATACTATCTGAAATATATAAATAAATTTTAAATATTATAAATCTCTGTAAAACAAACCCATAAAAATTTATACAAATATTGTACTAATTATTCAAATCTCTATACAATTTCTGATAATTTAATGTGCATATGTCTAATGATTATTTTTGACCACTAAATGATTATCTTCGAAACTGCTGGGCTTGCTTTTCCCAATTATTTTTTTAATACAAGTAAACCTGCCTTACTGAAAATTCAATCTATTCTTCATTTTGTTTGAAAAGTTGTTTGAATCAATCAAATCGGATGCTCCGTCTCATAAAAACTTTATTGCCATTTTTTGCAATTTTTGCCCAGTACCTTCGACACTGCTGGGTCTATCTTTGATTTTTAAAACTGATCAACACGTCTCCGCATCAATAGAAATCGAATGTTTTTTTGAATCATTCAATTCAGTTGATTCATGCTCTCGAAATCGTTGCTGAATATTTGTATCCACACATGCAAACATTCATACACACAAAAATGCCTGAACATTATTTTTTTTTAAATATGTCATAATATTCTGTAACCTTTGAATGGTAAAGATGTGTAAAAATTTTCATTTTAGATTTTTTGTTATAACTGACCCTACAAAAGGGCAAAAAAAATTAATTTAATATAAAAATATGCATAGAATATTTATGCTTCATTTTAATTAAATTTAAAGTTTGTGCAGAAAATAGAAACACTATTATAAATAAAAAATGGTTTCCATCGTTCTAAAAAATTACAAAGTGGTAGAATGGCATGAAAATAAACAGATCATTTTAAAATTGTCTATGCTCTTTTTCGTTGAGAAAGAAAAAACAAAAAAAAACTCGTGTTACTGATTGAAAATATATTTTAGTGAAGCGTAAGAAGATTGAAACGTCAATGGCTTTTAGATTTAGTCTTAGATTAGCTTCAACATAACTTTGTCTTTCAATTGTTAAACTAAGAAGTTCTCATTGGAGTTCTTCTTAGACATTGCTCTCAAATATGGTCAATTTAGCTTATAGGAATTTCTGATTGCTGAATAAAACAGAGTTAAAAAATGGTTTATCTACACAATGCTTTATCTACTAGAATCACTGTGTTGCAGAAAGAAATATTGTAGATCCTATTAATTCTTTACAACTAGAAATGTACCGATAAATATATTTTAATTGGTAAAAAGTAGTATTGCCGTTATATCGTTTTTAATTAAAGTGCGCAAACTTTAGTTTTACGATAGAGCCTACAAAAAGTGTTTGCAAAAACTAGCTGCTTTCCCCATCTTGGCATGTTAGGTGGTTTTGGCAAACACCTTATTCATACTGCAGTTGTCTTATTTAAATGATTTGTACCATTTATTAAATAATTAACACATGTCAGTTGACATAAGGAAACATCAAATTTACTCTCGTAACATCTGTTTACCGACGCACTTAAAATCTATCGCCCTACTGGTGTTAGGCTGAGGGAGTAATTCCGTTCTTGAGCCTCGCATGTTGACACACACCTCCGCCGAGATTCCGCACGTCTCGTCTCCCCGACTTCGCGTTTCGGGCATGTGTTAATTGCTGGAAATTCGATCAAGTCTCGAAATTAACACTAGGTAGAACAGTTCAAGGGATGAATTATTCATTCTAAACTCGACACAACGCTACGTAAATCTAGGTATATGTTAAAGCGGTATGTTTACACGTTAACCCTTCATCGGGAACGGGGCAAACATATTCCCATCTGAGATTGATTTGAATGTTTGCTTAACACAAAACGTCTTCGTGTTCATCAATGGCTGGTCGGGTTGCTGTTAGTCGAGCGCGCTCTGCTAATTGCTGGAGAAACGGTTGCCGGAGTCAATTGAAAGACGTAGGTGATTTCATTAGGAAAATTTAGCGGAATAATACATAGTGCGGGGAATGAATAAATATTTTAGACGTCTATTTGTTTGTCTTTAACTCTATATCATATTTAAGAGTAAAGTGAAACGTAGGTAGAATCTACTCATGTGAACTCTTGTGCTCTTATCTAGTAAAAGCTCTTACTGGGCAAATTTCTTAACTTCCCGTAGCATAAATTATAGTAGCAGTCCAAAAATCAAAATTGAAAATTGTTGCATACCTTTACGTTTAGGAAGTTTCTGAGCATATTCGTATAATTTAAAAAAAATGTGTGTTTGTATGTATGGGCGGTATGTATAAATGTAATGTGTTTTTTTCATGTATGTAATGTGTGTTTGTGTATGTATGTATGTGCGGATACAATTTTTGGCGACCATTTCGCTCATCTGATTTGAATGGTTTAAAAAACATTCGATTCCTATTGATAGGGATAAGAGCTGATTAGTTTTTGGCAAAGGCAAGCACAGCCTTTAAATATTTAGATTTAAATGATTCAGAGAACTTTCTGCTTGTCTTAACAAAATATTGATTTTGAAAAAAAAAATTTTGTTTCAACTTTATTTTTTTCAAAAAAAATTTTTTTGTATATCGAAAATAATTCAGATTTTATTTTTAATTCTGACTATAGTTCTAATATACTCTAAACAAATAATTTCAACTTTGCAATTCAGTTTATATAATTCTTATAAATATTAGACAATGTTACAATATTAATAATAATCTATTTTAAAACATTCAGTATCCCTCGAACATTTCGTTACGGTACGGGAAGTTCCAGAAATTTGCCTTAAGGCACGATGACATACAGCCAACTAGTTTATTTTGATTTCAAAATTTCTGAAAAAAAATGTTCAGGATAGAATAAGTGCAAATACTAAAAAACAAAATAATATATTTTGTAGGTTTAGTTATAAATTTATATTACCTACTTGTGTCCATCATTATTTTTATTGTGATGTATATAAAAAAATAAATTTTCATAAAAATGGAAAGTGAATTTTTTGCGTTAAATATTAGAAAGATATCCAAAATAAAAATACTAAAGATGAGAAGTAGAAAAGCACAGACTTTTAGGTCTCCATTTAACCATTTTCTATAGTTTAATTTTCTTCCAAAACTATTTTCTAAGATGTTCTTTGAGTGTGAGGTATTAAATTTAAGGTACGAGTACATTATGTAGTTAACATGCAAAATAATGAACATCAGGTACAAGCCAACATATAAAACGAACAAAGCAAAAGTCATATCTCAAAACCCGCATGATATGCACGCAAATTTTGCTTTTCCCATTGTTATATCCTTATTTACATAAAACAACCATACAATACGGCACGATAAGGCCACATAAATTATAGTTTAACTTTATATGAAATAAAACAAAACAGTTATTTAAACGTTTAAAATTGTTTTATTAAATACTGAATTTGATGTTGCATATCTGGAATCTTTTTACTGCATATCTCATAGTTTTAATGGACTACTTAATACCTTTGGTTATAAATTAATAGTAATATACACATTTGAAAATAAAAAATATAGCAAATTAGCAGTATGTTAATTTAGAAAAAACTTAGTATACATTATAGAGTCATTTACGCAATATAATTAAATTCATTCGAAAAATAACCTATATAAATAATAATTGATTAAGATTAAGATAAGTAAAGAAGAAGTCAAATAATAGTCAAAGTTCAAGTCAAGCCCAAAGTGCAAACCTATATTCACTACAAAATTTTAGAAAAATTTATTCAGGTTTTTAGTACATATCAGTATGTGTTACGATTTTGAATGAAATTAATTTTGAAGAATATCTTTTTGCAATTATTTGCCTAAATCTTTCGAAGAATCAGAAATATATTTTAGAATAAGCAAATAACATTAATTAAAGCAATAGTTAATCTACTAATATGTATTTTTGATTTCATATAGAAAACTGATTGTTTGAATAGTTTTTAAGAGAAACACATTGCAATTGAAATAATACAATGAGATTGCTTAATGGCAATTTGTAAGAACGATATAAAAATGTTACGAGCATTTGGTAAATTTATCATGCCTCTTTGTCGGTATAATTCAATTACCTGAATATTTTAATTATTTGTCAATTAGAACTATTTGCCACTTAATCATAAACGATCAACAGAAGCTGTAAATAATGAATAGCTTTCGTGCAAACAAGCTCCGTTGAAAAGGATAAATAACTCAAATGCTCCGTGTAATCTCTAAACAGCCTGAAAATCATAAACAAACAAACGTACATATGAACGACATATAGGTAAAGAAGACGCCATTCAAAACGAAATCCGTGTTTGCTATAATTGAATTAGCCAGAACTTTATTATGCAAGAGGTAAAGTTCTTTGGAAGATATTCTCGTGTTCTGTCCCAGACACGATCTCTTTGTTTTCTAAAGCTCGGGAGCAAAATTAATAAGTGCGGGTAAACGCAAAACTTCACACGACCGCAGAGTTATAGGTTTTGTTTGTTTTCAGAAAGGACCGCGCGGTTTCAAAAGCCAACTTGTCGCTTGTCGACGCCACGCCGAACTATTTAAGATTTGTGCCAGCCGAAAACAACGGATTCGATTTCCTCTTTATCAACTTATTAATCGATCCGATGCAGTTGGGAGAATTGGTGATGATATATATAATGCAATTAATTGTTGTCGGAACCAGAAACCGTTTACAATTACTGGAGCAGAAATTTGGAAATCAATTTGTATGGTAAACCAAAACTAGGGTATAAATCATAATAGTTATAAAATGCCATGAAACACATTTGAAAGCTCTTATAAATTTTAATTGTGATGTTAGATGTTTTGAAGACAAGATAAAGACATTTAAAAAATTCATTAAATTGAAAAAAAAAACAAAAATGATCAAATTTATGCGACAATTTACAAAAAAATCAATTTTAGAAGTGAAAAATATTGTAAGAATAAGTTACTTAAACATAATCTCTCCGATTATATTGAATCAAACTCGAATATTATTGTAAATGGCATAAATTTGCAAAATATTTACTTACATTATATTCGGTTGGCACTGCCCTTAAACCGGTGTGGACTTACGGTATTCAATTATGGGATTTTGCTAAAAAAAAGTAACTTGCAAATTATTCAAAGATACCGAAACAAAACATTAAGACAAGTTGTAAACACTCCGATTTATACATCAAATTGGTATCTACATCAAGATACTAACCTTCCTACTGTGAATGAAGAAATCAAGAGACATGCTCAAAACTATAAAGCAAGAGTTGATATACATCCCAATCCTCTAGCTGCCGATTTATTTAATTCTACATGTCATTTCAGGCTCAAACGTACAACATTGATAGAGTTAACTCACGATTAATAGATATTTAACAATATTTTACTTATAATATCATACTTTGGTTATAAATATATATTTATTTTTTTCTCTTGAATTATTGTTTACTATTTATACTTTAAGCTATTATTAATCTCTTTATTTCCATTATCATAAAATTTAGTATATATTTTCATAAATTAGAAAACGTACCAATGGGTGGTTCTCTAAAAACAATATACCTAGGTTAATTCCCAGATTAATTACTAAATGTCTTTTAATTATAAGACAGATTGTAATCTAAAAATGAATAAAAAAACGATTGGTACTTTTTACATAACAAAACAAAGACCTCAAGACAAAAATTACTTTTTTTGACAAGTTGCTATAACAAGCGGGTGACTAGATGAACAAAGGTCTAACAATAATGAAGTTTCATTAGGACATTTTGACTTAAGTCTTAAGTTATTAATAAGTGTCTTTTACATAGATAAATTTCCAAAACTGAAGATTTTAACTATTATACGGCCATATTTCACTCTTTACATGTCATAATTTTCTTCTCTCGCCATAACTTGGATATCTTTCTATGTCATTGTGTTTTTCTCATTAAGATCTTCTTACTAAAAACTTTTTAAGCGACGTATGGGACGAACAATTGCACAGAATGACCTAATTCCTGGTACTAAAAACGCTTTAGGTGTAACATTGGAAGAAAATTCGGCCGAGAACGCAACTATCCAGAAAGGCTAAGCTTAGTGCACGACTTTAAGCAATCAAAACTTCTTGATATTGAGATAAGATGTTTAAATTTTGATTCACATTTATTTAAAATAGTTTAAATAAATCAATCGCATCAAAAATAATAAATATTTTTAGTTTCATAAATTGGAATCAAATATTCAAATAAAAACCTATTTTTTATGAAAGTCTGTACGCTTCCAAAAAAAGTTTGTGAAAAAAAAAACAAAAAAATACTTGCTTCCACAATTTCTTCATGCACTTAATTGTCTTTATTTTTCGTGTTTATATTTCCATTTGCTCAAGTTCAATGTACCACATCCCACTTAAGATGGCATTGTATCTTGTTTGATAACTCTAAACTTAACTTTTAAATTATAGCGTTTAGTTTTTCAAATTATATATGATTTTTATAGTTTTCTTTTTACTCTTACTCAAGTCTCTAGTAGTTTTAAGTGCCCACGTTAATTCCAGGGAAAGAAATTATATAAACAACAAATATTTGAAGACTGATTTTAAAGTAAAAACACTATTCAACTTAAGAGTAATAGTAATTAGTTGAAAATTTATATGCCAAATATAATCTTTTAAGGTGTATTTTTAACCAATGAAATTTATATCATATTTAACGACATCAAGGGCATTCCAAAAATACGTCCCCGAAACCACAGATCGATTTCCAACCAGCCGCGGTCTCGGTCTCGTGCATTCTATATTAACCTCAAAACTTCGTTATCTTAATGAATATTTAATATCTATACTTAAACTTTCATCCTCGAACCAAAGATAATCTGAAAACCTTAAACAGTGATAATACTTCTACGACCGTATTGGACGCACGTGAACAAAGAGCCGCGACTCCAAAGGGCAACTGTGATGAGCAGTAAAATGCTCCAGTTACAGAGCAGCCCTCGGAAATGCAAGAGGGCGAAAATAGAAATGAAAAACTGGAAAAACGAGAGAATGAGGGAAATGTTTGAGTCAATTGTAAGAAAACTCAGACGCGGGCCGAAGTGTATTTTTATTATTCATAAAGTTCGTCTCGCCAGGAAAGCATTATGCGCGTGTTGCGCGAGATGCGGGGCCTCTTTTATGTAATGCTAACTGTTATTTCAAGAGAAAGAATTGTAAAATATACAGGTTTCCGGAATTATTGGTGTATCAGCTATAAATGCGAGATAATAAATTTTAAAATAACAAAATATATGGTGGAATATAGCAAACTGGACAGGTAAGTGATGGTCGATTCGTGTAAGAATTGGAATTATTAATTGCTCTTTACACTAGTTTTTACTTCTCAACATGATTAATATATAAGTAGTAAATATAGATAGTAAATTTGTATATGTAAAATAAAATCGTTGATTCAAAGTTAAATTACAAATAAAAAATAGATAATTAATATGAGAGATATCATCATGACCTGGATAAATTCTGGTCCAGCTATAATAAAATTTAGTAAAATATCGAAAAATTTGGAATCTTAGCTAAAAAAAATTGCGAGTCCATAGATCAGTAGTCGAAAAATTAGAGTAAATTACCCCAGATGGGGTAAAAATGAAATTTTTGGGGTAAAGCTATATATTTTTAATTGATATTTACAGTATTTGCTACCTAGTTGATTGTATAGGTAATCTTTATTCGCCATGTGGGTAATATCAATTTAGACAAATTTATTTTGTGGCAATAATTATGAAAGTTTCACGACCGCTACCATAGAGGATTGAAATAAATATTATATTCTTTATAACTTGAGACAATCAAATTTGTGCGAGTTTTTCGATTTCAATATATAAGCTCAAAACAAGAATTTTGCTTAATATAATTCTCCATTTTTTCGCTCAAGCAAATTTGTAGTTAACTCTAATTGCAAGTTTTATTGAATCAAATTAATTTATTTAAAAAAGTAATTCAACTTATTACTTTAATTATGACTTACATGTAAATAATTAAAAGTGTGAACTAAAACCAATGCATACGTGTAAACAACCAATGTGTTTTTTTCAACTGCTCTGATAATTCATTTAATTTGTTGATTAAGTGATTTGCAATTTTTAAAATACGATTAGAATTGAATGTTTAATATTAACAAAATATAATAAAATCACTCGCATCTAAATAATCTAAATGTTATTTAAATAAACAATTGTGTTGTTTCTATATCTTGATTAAGTTATAATTCGCCTTATATAGAGTTAATTCTAAGTTTTATTTAGTCCCTAATTTATTTATCAATGAAATTTTAATTATGAAATCTCAGGTGTAGTTTTCACGTAGAGTTTTGTATTATAATTGATAAAACATTAGAATTTTGGTGCTAAAATGTAGTCGTAATACTTATATGCATATCTAGAATTCCAGTTGATCGAGTTCCAACTTCGAAACGTTATTTGAATATCTAATCATAATTTTCCAGACCCCATATTTTCCTGATATAGCATTAAAGTTTCGTGCAGTTTGTCGCAAAATCTTGCTGAAAAGCTACTAAGTATTTGAAAATTAATACAAAAAATATCAGAATTTATTAAATAATGTTCAATCACCAATTGTGCAAAATTATGCGCCTACTAAAAGTAAAATAAATCATTTACAATTGTGATATTAAAATCCTATATACAATTGCTGAATCAAAATACTACATAAAATGCAGTGAACGATATTAAAGTGGACTTATATGAAATTCCACAATGAATATTTAGAACTTGTTTGTAAAATATTTGCTGTAAGCGAATCTGTTATCCGTGACATAGGACAAAGCAATGCATCATCCAGTGGGAACTTTTCATGCATAATGGTAATTCAAATAGTTTTGAATATAATATTAATATATGGTGCCAAAGCTCTTTTGTTTATTGTCTGTATCACGTTCAATTCATGCGGGGGTTAATTTTCATATTATATGTGTTAATATATTCAAATTATGTAAATGCACGCGTTTAAATATAATTCATTTCGGTGATAAAAATGTTGTTGTTCAGTACGAAATTATTTTAAAGTGTTTTATTGTATGCTATGGGAAATTTGTTTCATGTGCAGATGTATGCGACATATATCAAAATACGGATTCGTAATAGAAGAGGCAACAAAATTCATAATGTTATATTTGTTGAATGTAATTCACATACTGATGTAATTGATACTATAGGCAAATAAATGGAACAGACGATCGTTGCATTTGGTAGACGTTGTTGATTAATATCAACTATATCTTTATTGGTTTGAATAGCTATCAGCATTATAAAGCTTTTTAACAGCATGACTTTGGTGCGGTTTATATATCTATTTTTACTGAAGTGAGCCAAGTCTCACACAGGAAAATGATTTTTTTAAATATAGGTCCAAGGCAATTTAAATGAAATGTTTGTTATCAAAAAATTCATAATAATTTTTTAATTTCATATGATTAATTAATATTTGATCGAGTACATCAACGCCATACTTTTATGTACCTAGTTTTATAGTCAATAAGTTTTCTTTAAATCAATTTGGCTTGGACTGTAAATCTAGTGTTAAAAAGCGAGCCTATTGGAAGGTCTCTAATTGATGTGTTTAACTTCTTTTTAATTTTCAGAATTTGTCTGATACTGATGACCTTTGAATTTGTGTGTAGCAATACCAAGGAAAGGCTATTTTCACTTGGTAACATATTTCCAGGGTATTTTCAAGTAAAAACCAATGTCACCAAGGCTCTAACCACTAAGCTTAAAATCCCAACTATCATCTAATCGATATTTTAGAATGTAAAATCTATATTTACAATTTTGACATTTTGAAGCTGTAGCAAAAAGAAAAACATACTTTTATTTTAAAATAGGTAATATAAATAGGAGATGTGTTTTTGAAGAGGGTGTTCTTTATATCAACAAATAACTATATGCATCATTATCAACCAAATAATATACATCATCTAACATACCAGAAGATTTATGATGGCAAATTATAATGCCAAAAAGAGTTATTTCTGTAGAGTGCATTATAAAATAATATACAATATGTAAAAATGTACAGAAGTGTATACATGTATACTTTGAAAATCCGATAAATAGCGATATAATAACAAATGTTATATTTGAAAAACATCGACCTAAGTTATAAACTACTGGTTCGGAAAAAAACAGATCAAATGAATAATAAAGTAGGTATTATACCTATTCTGCAAACTATACTACTTCAGCAAACATAGAATTATTCTCACTAATACAGGTTGTAAGAACCATAAGGATCTTAAACCTATGTATTCAAATTGGATGCCTACAAATACAAAAGCCGGCTCTAGGATCGTTCTAACTACGCCTTGCCAGAGAACTACGCCACAATACTATCAGGGCAAGTTTAATAAAAATAAATCATGTTTTATTACCATACGCCAATTTTTAAAATCTGGTTGAAAGATTTTGAATTTTTAATGTCGTTTTTTTGTTTTCAGTTTTACTTGTCATTTCAGTACAAGTGTTAAAAAATTAAGGTGACCATACGTCCCGGATTGGCCGGGACAGTCCCGATTTTTCGCTTTGCGTCCCGGCTTTTTTTAAAAGCAATATTTGTCCCGCATTGTCCCAAATTTTAAAAATGTTGTGATTGCCAATATATTTTTAAATATATTTCAACTAGAAAATTTTAACCAAAAAAATGTGCATATAAGTTTTTAGCTTACCAACACCCGCCTTCCCCCGCTCTCACACACATTCCAATCCGTTCCGGATTTCATGCAAAAAAATGGTCATCTTATTAAAATTACTATGAAATATTAAATAGGTACTTGAATAGGTAATGAAAAATGTCATTAAAGAATGCAACAATTAGTTGAATCTAAAGAATAACTGTGTTGAGAAAAGTTAGTCTGATGAAGTAAATAGCAAGATATATACATGTTTACATCAACGTATAATCACGGAACAAATAACATATTTACCATAAAACCCATTTGATTGTCTTCCGTCTCCCGCCTGTTCATTGTAATTTGCAAACAACTGAGCAAACAAAAGGGTAAATGCATAAAAAATCCCAAACAACTCTCCTAATTGCATGCGCGTCGGCAGCGTCGCGTCGCGTCGCCTTATTAACCGTCAACAGCGAAACAGCGGCAAAGCGCTTGGAAGCTGTGAAATAAGAACCGCGAAAATTAAACAGCAAAGCCGGCCCTCTTAATGACTTCATCGCAAAGTCACTTTCCGAAATAATTATCTACGAAATAACAGACACATTGCATGAATGCTTTCGAGAAAATTCACTAAACTGCGCCGTGTAATTTTAGTTTGCATCAGAACTTGTAATGAAGAGAGATAAGCGTTTGAAAATATGTTGGAAGTGGTTATGTACAAGAATTGTACACAAAAATCATGGAAACAATTATGAATTGGAATAACAGACATATATAAAATTTATTAAAATTCTGGATGCATACTTATTTAATTGAAAAAACTTTTTTCTATATAGATTCCATTGGGCTATTGAAAAACTAGTGCCTTGAGGCTAATCTTTGTACTTCCCATACCGTAATTAAACATTCGAGAATTAAAAATAATAAATGATCTACAGAAATGTATTGATGATTAATAACAATAATTTAAATATTTTCAAGCTGAATATTATAAATATTGTAACTTTCATTATTTGTATTTTATAGACGAAATATGAAACCTAAATTAGACGAAGACGTTTATAAATGTTTACAAGAAAAGAAAATAAACAAAATCTATTCCAGTCGAGTTAGAATGGAGGGCATTATTCCATATTTCAGAGGACCTTATCTCACATTTCTAAAAATTAAACAAAACTGAATTGCTAAGAAAAAGTTATTTAAGTATATAAGCAGTGGAAATAGCTCAGTCAGTAGCATACCCGACACACACGCCAGGGACACTATTCGGTTCGAGACATAAAAATTGTCATTTAATTTGAAATAAAATAAAATTAGAAGTGAGAAAAAACAGAAAGATTTGCATTGGAGACGATATGATTTGAAAGAATGAAGAATTTAGTTGTAAATAAGCAAGTACAGATTATGGATAGTAAATTGTATAAAATACACCTAAGTCTGTTTTTACACGGAGATTGGTTCCAGAAGAAGCCGTGTAAAAAAAAACACGTGTAAAAAAAGACATTGATCTTATACAAAAATGAGTGATTTGTCCTACTCTCTAAAACCTATTAAAATTAGTGAAAAACAAGAATTTTCAAGAACAAGAATTCATGTTTATTTTAATAATAATTCCCCTAAATTAGTGCTATTCACATTTGCTTTGACCAGTAAAAATTGTTTGTACGCGCTAAAGGGGAATTCACTTAAATCTTTAAGCTAATGTTCGCAAACTATCGATACTATCGACACTTATTATCATAGTTTTTTTTTTTTTTTTTTTTTATAAAGTCTACGTGTATGTATTTATGTACTTATATGTGAATGTGCATATACGCGAATGTATGTATATGTATGCGTATCATATGAGTATATATGTATGTCTATCTGTATGTAAGTAGATGTGTATGTATGTGTATATGTATGTATATATATGTGTATATATATGTGTGTATATGTATATAGATATAAATATACAAGTTATGAATTAGCAAACAATATTATAAAACTGTATAAAGCCGATTGGCGTATAAATAAATAAATAAATAAATAAATACTTTTTTGTGATATGAACATACTTCGCAAAAATTAAATTTGACAAAAAAAATTAAGTACATAAAATTTCAAATCGTGCTAAATGGAATAAATTCGTGTAAAAAAATTAAGAATATTCAATTTTCAAACCGTGTTATATCAAAACCGTGTACAAAAAGACCGTGTAAAAACAGACTTAGGTGTATAAGAATAAAATGTTATATGTCGCTAAAAGCTCGAGGTGAGCAAGGACAAAAAAAAATAAGCTAGTGGGGTGTGTGGCATCGTGCCTTAAGGCAAATGGCTGGAACTTCCAGTACCGTAATAAAATTTTCGAGGAATACTGAATGTTTTCAAATAGATTATTATAAATATTGTAATATTGTCTAACTGAATTGCAAAGTTTAAATTGAATGTTTTTAAGTTCATTCAAATCGGATGCCCCGTTCTCTCAAAAACTCTCAAAAATTCAAATTTCTATTTTCTGCACTCTTTATCCCCGTAACTGCTGGACCTGCCTTTGCCAAAAACTAATCAGCACATCTCCTTATCAATAGGAATCGAATGTTTTTTGAACCATTCAAATCGGTTGATCCGTACGCCCAAAAACGTGGACAAAATATTGTATCCATACATACATACACACACACGCATCCATTTTTTCTGAAGTATGCCAGAATGCTCAGAAACCTTCAAAACGTCGAGAAATGTAAAAATTTACAATTTCCTTCCCTTCCTTCAATTCCCTACGGGAAGTTAAAAAAGTATATAAGGGAGCTTTAGAATTTTTGAAATTTAAAACTTTGCATATTTTTGGATACATAAAAGTAAAATAATTTTTGATTATTAAAAAAAAGAAATGAAATCAATTGTCAATCAGCATGTCAATACAAACCGAATGTTTATGAATCATTCAAATCGGGAGATCCGTGCTATTAAAATCGTGGACAAAATAATGTATCCAAACAAGCACAAATGCACACTGCATACACACATACATCTATTTTCTTTTCTAAGGTATGCCAAAATTTTTGAGAAAACTTTGAAACTTTCGAAAATAAAGATATGCATTTAAATTTATTTTTTATACCTTTCCCTACGGGATTTATTTTTTATAACTTTCCCTACTTAAAAAAATTATTTAATTCTTTTGTATATTATTATTTACTTCTTTATTGTATCCTAAAATTTGTAATTACGACCAATATCTTCTTGAGCAGTGATTTTTAAAAATAAATTATAAAAACTTGCAGGGTGTAATAAAATTAAATTATTTTAAAATATCGTGACCTAAATTTTCACCATACTTTTCGCTTACCACCAGTAAGTATAGAATTTATGACATCAAATTACACTGTTCAAACATTTGCAAAAAATCATTTCAACTACTGTCCAATGTATCATTTCTGGCGCACATATAGCGTCTCGTTCCTGTCCTCATGTAATACAAATCCCATTTCTCTGAAAAGTTAAAACTTTAACTCGTTCTAGGTACGTTCCATTCGCACGATACAAACGTGCGACATAAAAGTATACGTTTTATGAGAAAATAAAATACACGGTATATCATGGCTCATAGCGACGGCGCTTTTTGACAGAGTCGGAATGAGTTACGGGCCCCTGTGAAAGATCTTGGAATGAGTTACGGCCCGTGGGCTAATAACATTTTT
This sequence comes from Ctenocephalides felis, assembly GCF_003426905.1. Classification (NCBI taxonomy): domain Eukaryota; kingdom Metazoa; phylum Arthropoda; class Insecta; order Siphonaptera; family Pulicidae; genus Ctenocephalides; species Ctenocephalides felis. Next base: position 15,494,940 of record NW_020537324.1, on the reverse strand, counting down.
AATGTGCCCAATATTAATGGTCTCTTTGTGCGCTTACATGCATTTGCGGCAAAATTCTGGGCTGAGGTACATATGAAATCGTGCCGCCTGAATAAAATGAATATGTTATTACTTTTAATATTTAAGCGGGTGTCGCATAAATCCATACAGCATGCGGTACTAGAACCGCGCAAGAATTTATAGCTTAGTCGACATTGCTATTAAATAATTATTATCACATGCGAATACTGTGATGCACCATGAAATATAATGAACATTCATTAGGGCAATTTTGTGTAAAAATAAAAAAGATAACAAAAATGGAGTAACTTTAAAGCATAAATGTTAAAATTATTTTGCTGAAGCTATTTACAAAACTTTATAATGATTTCAATATATAATATTCAGTAAAAGTAAATTACTTGAATATGGCAAAATAAAATTAAAAATTAATAATAATGTTTGCATGTACGTAAATAAATACATGACATGTTGTTCTAGAATCTACATTATTATTAATTTTTTAATTTTTTTGCCATATTCAAGAATCTAGAACGTCTACGAATGATTAAAATTCAGTTCAATTTATATATGAATGAGGTATTTATACTCGAATGAGAAATGGCACTATATTTTTTAGTAAAAATGGAAAAGACATCAATACCTCTTTTTTATACAACTATGTGTTTTATAAGATGATGAGATTACTTAACGTTTTGTTTCTAGATTGCAATCTATGGTGATGACCATTCTCTTCCTGATGATATTATATTAGATATAATTCCAATGGTGATCTGAGTATATATTACAGCTATTTGCACTAGATGTCATATTTATGATCTATAATCTCAAGTAAAAATTTAATATAACTACTTCTTGATATCTAGTTAGCCAAGATGAATACCGACATAAATTTTAGGCAATATATCTAGAACATTAATTGTACATAATGGAATTAGTCTTTAACTCGCAAGATTTTTTTATCCAATTCTGATGCGTCCAAGGTCTATTAAAAGCTAATTTAACTTGCTATTATTTTAGATAAATATAATCTTAGGTAAAAACTAACAAAGATGGCTATCTAGTCCGAAACCAGCATTTGCCAATCTACTTGGCATCATATTAACTAGTATTCACACTAGAAAAATTGTGTTTATCCATTGTGTTAATATAGAGTATTTGAATTAATTTTGAAACAAACATCTATAATCGTTTCAGTGGAGTCAGATTTTTTAAAAAATACTCTAACTCATTTATTGTTGATTATCCAAACCAGATTGTTTTACATAGAAATCGATGCATCATATAGGCTTGACTTGATTTTGGCATGAATTAGGTTTCTGTAAGTTTGTGCTATTCAGAAATATTTTATATACCCATCTGCAGTAATATTTGTCATCTAAGCAAAAAAAGTGGAAAAAATATCAGAACTAGTTTCAAAAATATTGGTTGAAATTATATTACCATATATTAAATCATCGAACCAATTAAATCTACGTCCAGTATTTTTCTTCCTCGAAATAAATATTTCATTTTACGAAACTCATATCACATCTAGAACAATATTTTGCTAGCCTATATCCATAACCAAAACTAACACCCGGCAAGTAATAAGTCAATCAGTTCTGACAGTAATGAATGTTATCCCTGGACTAGATGCAATCCAAACAGAGCTTAACTTTGCGCTCAGAATATGATCGTGTCGGATTCGACAGTATCGAAATTTCTTCGGAGAAAATGGGATATTTTCACAGTCTATATACTTGAGAAATTCGAGGGATGTGTGGCATAGAGAGGGCATCATCCATCAGCTTTATTCGAGATAATCCGAATCGCGTTAAGATGCTCTTGTGATAAGGCATTTATATACCAACAACTTCACTTGCTTTGTCCGATTTGGAAAATAATACAAGGATAAAGGGATATAAAATGATAAAAATATCCGAAATTTAAATAATAAAATAATATTTATTAATGATTTATTGTTGATCATTTCATAATATTGTGCATTAAACTTTATTTTATTTAGAAACATTATAAAAATAATAATGGATGGTACTGCCATAGGGCAGGTCCGTGAGCTGAATTAAACTCCAACTCGATTCAGGTATGAATAGGGTGAAAAATTTTCCATTGCTATTTCACACCGCAGTGCCCGAAATGAGCTTATTTTCAATTGAAAACATACTTTTGATCAATATTGTCAAGTGAAAAAGAACATCGCTGCTGCACGATGTCAGGTTGTCCATAGCACGATATACCATGGAATACCCCTATGATATTTGTTACTTTTTAGTAAATCTATAACAAAGTATCTTAAAAATTCTCTCAAACTAAAATGTTCATATAAAATTAATGAACAATATATTCAACTCGCTCTGATAATATGTCTTCTAATAGTGCATACTTGTTCATAAATTCCAGTGCATAATATTATTCAAAATAAGAAATTTTGATAATTTTAGAACAGCATTCTGTATTTGTAATGATGTTCAAGGACTAATAAAATATTGTTTCTCGAGTTTAAACTTTAAAAAATATGTATAGATTCATCATATTTTGTACAACATATAATTATTACACAAAATACCAAACGACTTTAAGAAATAAACATCTAATTCTCTTTTATAAAAATCATGTTTTTCATCCCCTTATACAATTTATCAAGAAAACGTGCCGACTTCTCCATTCTCTCAAGACATATTCTAAATGGTCTTTCACAAAAAGTTTGATAGAACATTATCTGAAAAACTCTTTTGCTTGTGCAACCAAATACAAACAATCAAATGAGCGATAAGAAAAATAATTTCTTTTCAAAAAGAAGGCTTGAGTACACATTGAGACAATATTATCTCTAAATCTTTGAATTATGACTGAAACAGAGCGAGGACGAAATAAAGAACGGTTTTGAGAAAACGTTAATTTTGTAGAGGTTTATTTTTTTAATCTGATGTTTTATTATTAAAAGGAATTTTTACTTAAATAAATATATTTACATGTATCGTATTATCAAGCTGTAGCTGTTATTGTATCTTCTCTAACGAGGAATAACAAGAAGTAATCAGCAATGAAGTAAAAACAAATATTTCCAAGTCCAGAACTCTTCAAACATTAGCAGTAAGTATGAAAATACGTACGAATATACTGTTTATGACTTATATCACAGTCGGAACATTATTCCTATGAACCGTAAAGGCTAAAGAGGTTAAGCAAACAGAGTTTCATCTTCCGCGTCAAGACACCAGTATAGTGTATCATCTCTTAAACACACACACCGAATGGGCAACGAGCTGAGAAGTTCAGAAGAAAATGATTTTGGAAACATTTTTTGAAAACAGTGAAAACCTAACACTTAAATGTTTAGAAAATTATTTTAAATATAATGTTTATCTATGTAATTAGTTTACCTGCTTATTTTAACCCTTTTGCAACGGGGGGGGCGGTGGTTCCGCAGGGGTGACACTGCTATACGCGCTCAAATATTTGTTACACAAAGTTTAAAAATTTTACAATCATTGTCAATGAAAATATATTTAAAAATAAAAATTAACTAGCTGTAAGTACCATTTCTCCTTAAGGCAAGTTGTATTAACTTTGTGATTTTTTTTTATTTAGGTGCAGACGTCAACTGTAATTAGTAACAATTCTTGGTGCAATTCTAAACTTGGATGAATTTCTCTATTTCAATCGCTTATCGTAGGCCTATAATATTTGAATAAGTTATTTCAGACTACGAAATCTATCGCAATACAAAGTTTTATTAACATTTAATTAAAGGTAAAAAAAACTAATCGAAGGGATTTCCAATAAATATTTTTTATTTGAATAAAAGAAAAAAAGAAATATTTTTATTTGAATTTTTCAAATCGATTCAAAATTGTTGACTAAAACAAGGACAAAAAAATTTACTTTTCTCACATACACATACACAATAATACTATTTTTAAATTTAATCTCATTCGATTCAGAATGGCTAGAAACATCGAGAATGCTTAAGTAATCCTCGTTCGGGAAGATAAAAGGCTGAGACCCACAATAATATATTAGAATTCTCAATTACAATAGGAAGTTCTAGCAAAAAAATCACTTCTATACGTATTCATTTTATGAACATTAAATATGAAAAAAATAAATTAAAATGTAGTAAATATCATATATACGACATAATTAATTATTATATATCCAGAATCTGTTTTCCTCTGGGGTATCCAGAGGTCCTACTGTCACGTTTCGTATTCTAGCAAATTTGTCTTACGAAGAGCTTTATAATGTTCATGTTTATGGGTTATAGCTCCAAGACATTTCCGCATAAAAGGTACGACAAGCTCTAACGTTTACGACGGGTCTGTCCCGACAATTTTATAATTCTTTATTAAGGCGAGAGTATTCTTATGAAAACTAATTGAGAGGCAGCCGAGTTCGCTGCTCGCCATACGACTCCGCTGAACTAGTTACAGTTCACGTAATACCGAAGGAATAAACTGTACGCAAGTTTCAACTTGGGAGACTTAATTATGGTTATTTAAAATTACCGGAGAACAAGCTAATACTAGTTTGGTAAAGTAAACTTAAGTAAGATCAAATCTCAAACAAATTTCAGGAGTCTGTGCCATATTTTGAATATACAAGTTGAATATTCTTATCAGATATGGATACGAGGCGAACGCCTAACATGCATTTATATTTATATTTTAGATGAAGTATGAGTTACCAACTGTGCTGAATTATGTTAACTAGTGAAGCATGGCATGGTGCCATAAGGCAATTTCCTGCAACTTTGCGTACCGTAATTTTAAATTTTGGAATGCATTATCTTTTTAATTTAAAATTTTTTGAACATTTTGAAAAATTTCCAATTTAAACAAAAAGTTCATTTTTTAAAAAATGATATGTACGCGCATACACACTCAAACATTCATCCACAGTTTCTAAGGTTTGGTAAAATGCCAAAGCGTTCAGAGGGCCTTTTTTTAACTTTGTTTTATTCAGCAATCAGAAATTCATAAGAATTCCTATAAGCTAAATTGACAATATTTGAGAGCGATATCTAAGAAGAACTCCAATGAAATCTTCTTAGTTTAACAATTAAAAAGATAATGATATATTGAAGCTAATCTAAGACTAAATCTAAAGGCCATGGACGTTTCAATCTTTTATCGCCAAATGGTTGGGTAATGTCGCCTATTGATGTGTGAATGTGATTCCAGTTTACGTTTGTATTTTTCCTTAAATTCTTTGAACGTTAATTGCACAGTTTTCATGTTGAGATCGCTGTGAATGATTTCATTTGTAACGTACCACGGGGAATTAAGTATTGTACGTAAAATTTTTTACTGAGTTCTCTGCATTATAGCTATATTTGATTCGTAAGCACATCCACAGAGCTCAATTCCGTAGGTCCAGATCGGTTTAATGATTGATTTATATAGCAGCAACTTATATTCAACAGAGAGCTTAGACTTTTTATGTAGTAGCCAATCAAATTCTTTTATTTTGATCATTATTTGCTGCTTTTTTGTTTTTATGTGGCTTTTCCAAGTAAGTCTGCTGTCTAAATGGAGACCAAGATATTTCACTATGTTCTGTTTCAGAATCTGGACGTTATTTAAATAAATTGGTGGACACAATTTTTGAATGCATTTATTTTTTTAATTTTAAATTTTTTGAAAATTTTGAAAAATTTTCAATTTAAACGAAAAGTTTCTTTTTAAAAAAATTATATGTACGCGCATACACACTCAAACATTCATCCACAGTTTCTAAGGTTTTATAAAATGCCAAAGCGTTCAGAAGGCCTTGAAGCGTAAAGATAAGCAAGAGCTTTCATTTTCAATTTCGTTCATTTTCAAAAGTTTTTGCGATTACTATAATTTACCAAGTTAAAATGAAATAAGTATCAATGTACATCAAATATGAATATTTATGTGAAACATTTGTGCAATAGCTTATAAGAATGTAATTGTAAAATTCAAGTAGATCTATATAATATTTAGTTTATAGTACTTTAAAATAATACTATAAGCAAATATAAATTTCTGCATTTAAATTCTATTTCCATCCCATATCAATGATCGTTTTGTTCCATTCATTAAAACACAGAACACAAAGTCATAGTTTGTCTCCCGGAATTCATCAATATAATTGAGTCATAAAATTCAAAAAAGCAACCATACGCTTTGCGTTGAATGCAAAAACATGCGGATAAAACCGTAAAAATAATCCGTTTAATGTATAGCGGTGGCTGCGGTATTAGTACCTACACTATTTTTTATATAATGGCAATGAATCGCGTCCAGCCATTGACGCTTCCGTTGTACATGTGTAGGCCGGCTGTTGATATAGAGCGATGGCTTTGTAATAAAACATTTTATCCCGTCTATAGTTACATAATCGCATAACAAAGCAGGATCGTGTAGCAATGCAGCGTCGAGTATTCGTTCCAGTTTGCGTGCTATTACGTCGCGTAGTCGCCGGCCAGAATACACCAAACATCGCGCACGTAGCCGGACGAGTTGCGCTACAAATAAAAAGCCCCGGGTCTAATCCTCTACGGATTTGCTACGTCCGTCTCGGGCGCCCGCAGTGGCGAGGGAAACGCCGAACAAGCTTTCGGGAACAGCGCCGTCTCACTATATACAGAAATCTGATCTTGTATTAAATAAGATAATTGTTATGTTTGAATTAACTTGAAACTTCTTTGGTTTTTACTGGATTTGTAAAATAAAATATTGGAATTTATACTAGATTCGAGGAAATATTTGTTTACTTGATAAATTTACAAAGAACTTTGTTAAGTTACCAGTTAAATTATTTTAACAATTCACTCAATGCATCACTGATAGAATCCACAATACCATGGCTTATTACAAATTGCTGTAGCACAAACTTCCCGTACTCTCTCATTTTAATTTTTTGAGCATTTTAATTGTTTACAAAGCGATCACATTGCGTAGCTGCTTAAAAGACAATATGTAAACAAAATTTATACTCATTATTAGAATCTCTGAAATATCTAATAATTTAATGTGTCTAACATGTCTAATGATCTGCATTGATTTTATAGGTTCTCCGAAACCGCGGGACATTCCTCAAAGAAAATTCAACAAATTTTTATACCGTCAGCGCAAATTTACACAAAACTTTGTTATCAGTGACAATAATTTAACAATTCACTTAATTATGATATTTCCATATAAAATAATCCACAATATTCTATAATAAAAAATATATGTGAAAAATAATAACTATCATAAAGTTGAGCTTTAAACACATCTAACTTTCCAAAATTGAAGTATATTAATATATTAGGATTTTCGAAAAAGTAATGTGTTAGATTTTCAGCTCTTGTGTACAAAAGCAAATGAAACTAGTGGAGCGCATGGCATCGTGCCTTAAGGCAAATTGCTGGAACTTCCCGTATCAAAAATTATTATTTTTTAAAAAACGAATTACATTTTTTGAAAAAAAATTACTTTTGAAAAAAATAGATTTTTGAGAAACTGTAAATTGAACAAAAAATTACTTTTTAAAAAAAATTTATTTTTTTAAAACTGTTCTGTATTTTGATATACTTTGGAAGATCTGAACTTTTTTTCAAAGCAATCGTACTGCTTTAACTGCATAGAGACAAAATATAAAGCTTTGAAAATTTGATCAATTCTTCATCTTGTCAAAACAAGCAAAATGTTTTTTGAATTATTAAAATCGGACGCTCCGTTCTCTTAAAAACTGAGTTACCGTTTTCGGCACTTTTTGCCCTGTATTAATACAAATCGAATGTTATTTGAATTATTCAAATCGGTTGATCCGTGTTCCCGAAATCGTCTAAGAAAATTTGTATCCGAACATACACACATACACGCACACACACATACATCAATTTTTCCTAAGGTATGCCAAAATGTTCAGAAGGTTTTGAAACGTAAAGATATATAAAAATTTACATTTTCGATTTTTTGCGATTACTATAACTTGCTCTACGGAAAGTTAATGATTAAGATTGATAAAATTTTATTATGATTATGAGAATGATACTGACTTACTTTGTTAAATAAAATATTCATTGCCTAAAAAGTTTTGAAGAGTGTTCATATTATTAATAGAAATTAGAAAAAAGTGTGAAATATGGCAATTCAGTTTTTGTGGAGTCCGATTTGAATGATTCAAAAAATATTTCACTTGTGTTAACCGTATGAAAATTTGGCTAAACTTTTTGGAAGGCGGGCCTGGCGGTTTTGGAGATCGAATAAAAATCGTTAAAAAAAAGTTCAATTTGACTGAAAAATGGCCATAGGTCATATGAACATCACATTTTTAGGTTTTTTATAGAGATTTTATTAATAAGTACAAATTTTATTTGCATTTTTTATGAGATCCGTATCAAAATATATAATGTTTAGCCGTTATTCTACAACACGGCGCTTACGCGCTTTGATTTTCGTGTCTAGAACAGCAGAGAAGCTTTGGAAATGCCTTGAAAACTAATCAAAGTTTTCTGTATTCAAAAAAATGCAAAAATGTTTAAAAAAATCAAAAATTTAAAAAAAATCTCAGAAGATATAGACTTTTTTCGAACATTTAAAAAAAATCAAGCTTTTAAATTTGAATTACGAAAAGTTCCAGCAATTTGCCTTAAGACATGATGCCATATGCAACACTAGTTATTTTTTAAAATCCACATCAAACGTTATTTCTGCCCCACAATGCCGAACACGGCTTATTGCTGTCATAGAAGGATGCACGAAAGGAAAATTCAAAGATTTCGCGGGAACTGCGTCATATGGCCGGACACGTTACATTCGCCGTTTCGATAGTTGATCGCATCAATACTTTGTACGTATATGTCCCTATTTGTGAGAATCAAACTGTGAGAAAGGGAAAATTAAAATGGATTGCAGTATATTAATACTTTTAGCATCATGTAGTTGAAATTTTACAACTTAGAATATTTAACCCTTTCGCTACGGACGTCGTCTCTGGGCAACATCCACATGTTGTGTTTGCATTTACTTCAAGATTTATCACTATGGAATAAACTATTGAGTAGGGAATGCAATACCGATGGAAAATTTCAATACCGGTATTTCGGTAATTTTTCATTTTAAAACCGGAATACCGGTATTTTTATTATCTTACACAAACGTAAACAAAATTGAAAGTTACTGGTACAAATATAAAAAAATGTATATACAACCACAACTATATTCAACTAAACAATAAAAACAATAAAATAAAACAATAAGTTTATTTTTTAACTAATAATTTAACAAAATTATATCCAATTTATTTAATTCATTATCATTATTGAGTATATTGAGCACTTTTCGCCAAAAACAAACTATGAGTAAGAAAGACCAAAAACTCATAAAAGATCATATTACATTATTATAATAAACTGTATTGTCTGTGTCCGATGTGTTAAATTAGCATAATCCCCAATATTTAAAAAAAATAATTTTCTTACACTAATTTAAGATCGGATACTTTCTCGAGATAAATAATAAGTTACTATAATTGTTGAATATTATTATTCAAAACAATGTGATGGTTCTATGAAATATTCAAATTTCGAAACGTTTTCGAAAAATAATATTTTATAATTGTAATAAGAAGCAAAAATATTTAGTAAATATCATAATTATTATGTATAAAGTAAGAAAAAAATAAATATTACGCAGGGGTAATGTGTATGATATAAAATACTTTAGCGCAAATGTCACTTAAACAACTGTTACATTTTTACATAAGATGAAACAAACAATATCATTATCTATCAGTTCAATTCTATTTATTGTAACATGATATGAAGCCCTTAGTAAAGCAATAAATATTCAGTTTAATATTTGACATCTGTTTATCCTATAGAATCACTTGAAGATATAGCTGTTTATGCAATTATGGAATTTAAAAATACATTTGTTCCGAGAAATTTAAACTTTAGTGTATTTTATATCAAATAGCGCTTATGTAAAAATATCGAAAATACCGGTATTTTTGGGGTAAATACCGGTAAAAATACCGTCGAAAAATCGAGCGGTTTACCGGTAATTGGTATACCGGTATTGCATTCCTTACTATTGAGAATTCTAGTATTCTATTGTAATTCTAGTTTATTAGTCTAGTAATTTTCATTTTTAACACAGTTTTATTGATAATCATAGAAATATTTTAAAATATATCATTGTGCCTGTTCCGGTACAGCAGCGACACTCCTGCGAAAAACGCTCTTGTAGCCTTTTGCTGTTAATGTTGTCTGGAACTTTCTAATGCTTATGCATTTTAGAGAAATTTTTGTATAATATTTTATGAATTTTTGACTACCAATTAACAACAAATATTACAAATAAAAAATATTTTACGAACACTTTAATAAACATTAAGTAGGACGCAAATAGAAGAAGATTAAGGTTTAAATGTATTACTACTACCCCCTTTGCAAGTTTGTTCATATGATCCGAATGATTTGTCTTCCCGGCGCGAATCTTTTGCTAGTTTTATTGTGCCATCGGATCCGCTCCGGTTATCGTGGACCTAGTCGAGCCGAAAACTACCGTAAAACGATACTAGGATAACACCCGACATGTGTACAGCTGTTGAAATCGGTCCGCGGAGTTCCCACCACGCTCAAAACATCCCTCGTAAGATTACAGTGTTTATTGGCTTGAAAATCTAAGCAGAAGGAAATTGTAATGCAGTTTTAGATAAATGGGGTGTGTTCTAGTTTTCTCCGTATTAGGTAGTAATTGAAATTTGTTTTATAATAAAATCTATAAATAGATATTTAACTAGTTGGTATTGGTATTTAGCCTTGAGGCAAGATACATAAATTTCCCGATATGTGTAAATAATCGACATAATCAATAATAAACAAATTTATTGTTGAGTGATTAGAAGTATTCCGAGAGGATTTATTACACATAATTGAAAACGAACGAACACGTTAATTCGGAGTATTTTCTAAAAGCAAATTTTCACAAATCAATAATTTTTATAATTGAACCAGTTTTCGTAGAACGTTAATGGTTTAGTATGCTCATTAAGACCAAGTAATCTATCGTTAGACCAAGTAAATCATTGAATTTTAATTTTAACAAACGTCAACAAAAGTACTCATTTTTTTCAAACTTTGATGATTTAAAATTAAACTACTTGTCTTAAGGCTGTAATATTTCACTAAGTTCTATAAGATCATAATATATATCGCCGAAGAAAGTTTCATAAAAATCGGATTAATTTTTTTTTTCAATAGTTAATTACAAGAAAACGGCTCGGTAGATTTTTACCTAAAACTAATCAGTATAATTCCCAACTAATATCTTTCGAACAGTTTTTGATTTCTTAAAATCGATTCGGTAGTATGAGCTTAAAGGTAGACGAAAAGTTTAACACTTTTTTCCAAATTAATAATAAACGGCTCGGCCGATCGTCGCACAAAACTGACAAACTATAGTGCTCATTGAGAAACATGGAATGGCTTTTAAATTTCTGAAATCGGTTCAGGCGTTTTTGAGCAAACGTCGATGAAAGGTCTAATTTTGACAAATGACAAGAAAACGATACCAATTTTTGCAAACTTTGACGAATGTTTAAAGCTAAACGAGTTGTCGTAGGGCGGTAATATTTTAGTATGATCTAGAAGACAATGATATTTACCGTCCACAAAAAATCATAAAAATCGTCGATTTTTTAAAAACTTTATTACAAGAAAACGGCCCGGCCAATCTCTACCAACAACTCATCAGCACGATTCCCAACCAATATCTTTCGAACCGTTTTTGAATTTTCATAATCGACTCAGAATTGCGGGCTAAAATGTAGACAAAAAACTTTTAACTTTTCTGCGATTTATAAAGAAACGGCTTGGCCGATCGTCGCACAAAGCTGACAAACAATAGTCCTCATCGGGATACATCGAATAGCTTTTAAATATTTGAAATCGGTCTAGCCGTTTTTGAAAAATCGACGATTTACGGCTAAAAATCTGTTCACATACACGCACACACATACACACACACACATACTATTTCCAAATTTGGCCTCATAGGATTCAGAATGGCTTGAAACGCCGAGAAAACAAAATTAGCGAATTGGATTTTTTGATGAAAACATAAACTTCTCCTTTGGGAAGTTAAAAATATAAAAACACGGCAGTTAAATAACTTAAACATATAAAAATATATCATTTAAAAAAATCTGACATATATAATTTTCTACATAATATTTCTTATTAAGTTATTACCTTCTGACAGAAGAGGCTACTAACAAGTTTTCGACGTAATGCAATTATGTTATTTGTAAACACTCTACCTATTGAAGTCCGACCTACATTTCTATAATAACATAACGAACAGACATACTTCGATATATACCGCATTTGCATATTTATTTATTGTGTAGAAATCACATTTCAAATACCGGAAAACATGAAATTTTCATATTAAAATTTCCGCACGTCACAAGAAAAACCAATTATATTTGTCGCAAGCAGTTGTTCCCAGAAAGCAGCAACCACCTAGCCATATCACATGCGTACGGTTATATTTCGCGTGTCATATTAAATGGATGTATAAATTCAACTGTCTGAAAATAAAACAGAATACATTAAGGGGAATCGTAGCTTGACGGACAAGTGTATTAAAAACCTCGGATAAACTTAGGGCTTACGTCGTGGAAAGAGGCGCCCCCGCCTCACGAATAAGTACTTCAGGATATTTTCCCAGGGATTACCTCCCGAAGAAATAAAATATATTACAGCATGATGAATAATATGACAGATTCGTATGGAAATTGATAGGCGTTTTTAGATGTTTTATCGTCGCGATGACTTTACAATTCTCGACGTCTGTCATTCGATAAATTGCCGATGTCGAAAAGAATTACAATTCCGATTAGGTGACTGTTTAAGACATAAAGTAATCTCAAAAAAACGAAGTCGGATTGCGGTTTGTCTCATCATTTGAGTTTGTGAAGCCAGAGGCAATTTTATTTTAAATAAGTTTGTCTTCTTTAAATATGAATAGAAAGAAAAAGGAAACTTTTACTACGTTACAATAATAATGTAATCGCGCAGTTTAATACTTTTCTGTAAATGTCTCCAAAGAGAACTTTTATCATATAAATATATAGGATCCAAACCCATAAAAAATATTCAAGTAAAATATCAATTAAATGAGTTATTTATTACAAAAAATATTAAATAATAAATTCTTTGTATTTTCAAATCATCAATAATTTAAATTAAGCTATAATTAAAAATGAAATAACAACTGCATTGCATAAGAAAGTATAGGTAATGATAAAAAGCAAAAAGCAAAAGCAAAGATTTAACCTCTGGCCTTTGGGAAGGTTGTATGTATTTTCCAAACTTCAAAACTTATTGAATAGATGTGATGCCTTTCTAAATATTATTTTTGTTTGTAATTGCTTGCTTTATGCTTATTTACTGTTTTAATGATAAAATTGTAGAAACAGAGTAATTGATAAAATTTAAAATTCTATGTTAAGAGAATGAAAATTATCAAGGTTACTAACTTCCCGTAGCATCAGTTTTAGTAATTACAAAAAATTGAAAATGAAACCCCTTGAAGGTTTCTGAAAATTTTAGCATACCCTTGAAAAAAAGGATAAGTATAAGTATTTGTGTGTATGCAATACAGTGAGTACAACAAATTGGCATATTCACAATTCTAGGATCAACTTATTTAAATTTTCACATTAAAAAAAAAATCAAGATCTCTAAAATTTAAAGTTTCATAATAGTTCATTTTTTCAAATTGCCAATAATTAAAAAAAAATCTGAATTGTTAAAAAAACTCAAATTTTTTTAATAAAAAACTAGTTTTTACAAAATTTCAAAAAAATTAAAGCTTTTTAATTTTATAAATTGCGGTACGGAAAATTCCAGCAATCTGATTGCCTAGACTTCATAATTTGATTGCAGTAGGATAAGAATATTGGTGTTAAGACATTAATTTGTGGATTTCTAAAAAACAATAAAGCCTTGTACCACTCTTAAAGTGTAATACATAAGCAATATATCGCATTAGCCATCTAAAGATTTCATTCCATTTCGTTCAATGGCATGTTAATTCCGGCCTACCTGCCCCCCATATAACTGGCAGTGCAGTCCCGCGAGGCGCATTTGTATAAATCTGTCTGTAGGTAAGCGTTTCGTTCGATTCGACGTTCTTTGTGATATCTCTTGGCAGCGCTAAGCGTCGGGAATACACTGCACAACAACATCGGGAATAAAATAAACATAAACTCACAAAGACAGACAGAGGTGGATCGTTTCACACGTGGGCAAAGGGTGGCGCAAAATAGCGAACATTTTCTCTCGGCGGTAAGTAAAGAGCGCTCGCTGCATTATCCGTGTCGCGGAGTCAAATGTGGCAACCGAGACGCGCTCGACATCGGGATCCGTTTATAGTAAATGTTGCGAAATGTGTATATTGCTGAAGTGATTTTAGATTTATCGCATTTGACAATATTTTCAAAACCTTGAATGCCATAAATATCGAACGATATTAGTACTTCTAGAATAAGTATAATTTATTTCTTGTCGCATTATATTTTATGGACGTCGTTTAAATAATATAGATCGTTAATGTTAGAGCCAAAACAAATTTAGGTTATGATTTACAGGTATACAAATACATACTTACTTAAATTTATTATCGGCTCCCACATGGATTACTTGTTAGTTATTCCATTTCAGTCAGAAGTTTCAGGTTTGAAACCGCCCTTAGAAATATGTTTCTAAGTAAAATTAGCCCGTGACAAGTATTTTTGCATCAATAGAAAGAATAGTGTGTATTTCAGAAAATGTAATCCTGTATTCATCTCGTTGTTTAAGAAATTAGTACAACAGCTTAAAGGACTTAACAAAAAGCCACGTTGTTTAAGAAATTAGTACAACAGCTTAAAGGACTCGCTATGTTCAAAATGAAAAATATACTATTTTAAATAGTATTAGTATAGCAACGACCAATTACGAAATAGTGGTGTGCTAATTTGACAGTTTACGATTCCACACTTATTATACATTTATTTATTTCATCGGGCTCGCCCATAGGTAAGCAGTTAAGAGCGACGGGACTTGTTTCAGAGGTCCCGGGTTCGATACCCACTTCGAGCAGCCTGTTGTCAGGTAACATTGACAACGATTTTCACTTGGAAATATAAATAGCAATATGTTTCCAAGTGAAAATAGCCCTCACCCGGCATTGTTGCACCATACTTGCACTATTACAGAGATTGTAATAAAAATTTATCATACAGAGATGTGACAACTGTTTGAGTTGCCATCTGTAATAAAACAAACGTAGTTTGTAAGATCTTACTCACAACAGCTTATAGAACCCATTACTTCTGATTGCTGTTCAAATGAAATTAAAAAAAAAATATTTCATCAACTTCCCATATAATAAGTTGAAAATCTTTTTTTTTCCATATCTTTACTTGTCAAAGTTTTCTGAACGTTTTGGCTTACTTTGGAAAAAAATATTGTATGTGTGTGTGTGTGTGTGTGCGAATACAATTTTTGTCGACGTTTTTGGGAGCACAGATCAACCGATTTGATTGGTTCAAAAATCATTCGATTTGTTAAAGGCAGGTTATAAAATTTTAAAATTTTCAAAACTCATTTTTTTTTTCAAAGTTTTCAAATTATTCCAAAAGTTTCAAAAAGTTTAATTTCAAACAATTAAAATTTTTTCAAAATGTTCAAAAAAAATTGAAGCTTTTGAAAACTTAAATTACGGTACGAAAAGTTCTAGCAATTTGTCTTAAGGCACAATGCCATGCACCACTATTGCTGGCCTTCCAACCAGAAGTTAGGTTTTGTACTCATATCAAAAAGTCTGTTGTCAAACAGTAGTGACTTCACTTATCACTTGAAATTATAAATAGAAATGTTATGAAGAAAAGTAGCTTTTAGACGGAATCTCTACATCAAATTAGAAAAAATTACTAATATTCTAAAAATTACTAATTGAGAAATTGGAAACTAAATTCTAATAAAATATATGAAGTAGAGAGTAGAATATACATAAAATTTAGATTTATTTTTGTTATAATTGCTGTGATCTCTCATACCAGAACAATCGTCTGACTGAGATACAGTATGTACGAATTATATCAAATGAATAAATAAAAAAAAATATTGAGAAAATGACCATTTATGTATCAAATTCACATTTTTGTAAAGAAAATTTCCTCTTAGATGAAAATAATTATCACAAAAACTTATAAAATATCCAAATTCTAACCGTTGTCTAAATAACAAAGAAAAAACATAGTTAAAAATTATCAGAACCACCCATAAGATTTCTAAGTTCTAACTGCTGTGTAATAATATTGAGAAAGAGAAAATTTATGTACCGAATTCATATTCTTCAACAGAAAACTTGCTTTGCCAAATCTAATATATAATTCATTATATGCCAAATATAATATATATCAGTATATACTGACAAACATTTATTGAAAATACTGTGAAAGTAAATAATCTCAAAATATTTTCAAAAATGTAATATTAGGTTTATTCAAGGTTATTACAATAAACTTACATCAGTATTCCAGCAACAAAACAACAAATATAAATTGCTTTAAATTATTCAAAACATCCCATGTATTACCTGTAATGACCTATTAATCACTCGAATCATTCCGGCATGCGCTTCGTGACTTTTATAAATCCTTTATATTTTGGGCATAGAACAACTCAACTAGTAAATTCCTAACTGGAAATATTCGTGTCACTAATTATTCTATCTACGACTTTGGCCATTCGAAGGAATTACGTCCCGAATTTATGGTAAATTACGGTATATCGGACAGGAGGACGGACGAACGACGCGTTATCACCGAACGACATCTGATGTTTTATAAATGACAGATAAATAAACGTACCCGAAATACGATGAGAGACCGTCACGAAATGGACGTTTACCGAACTGTATTAACACACGATACAGTTGTAGAAAAGTAAAGGTTTGAAGACGTTTAGTAAATGAAATCATTCTAGATTAATCTTTAAGAATTTTTACTGGCTACTAAATAAAAATTCTGAACTCTCAGTTTACAATAAACTGTTAATATACAAGGTGCTTACAAGCCCATATGGACCTACGGTCTCCAACTTTGGGGTACAAGCAAAAAAAAGCAATCTAAACATTATCTAACGTGCTCAAAATAAAATCTTGGGGCAAATATTAAACGCTCTTCGTGGATCATCCATCAAGACACAGGATTGCTCACAATAGAGGAACAAATTTCAATTTCATGCTTATGTAAAACAGATTGCAGAATAAATTAAATTAAAAAACATTCTAGATTATTATTCCTTCTTTTTTATTTCGGATTACTAGGAAAGCTTCAATCGTGGGCATGGCCACGTGTCAATTTTTTGGGGCCGCTCAATTCAAAAACTGCTAATTTTTAAAAACTATTATATTTCGTCTGTACCCTTGTACCGTTAACAAATAAATTTTAGAAAAATGATTGCCTTTTTACAATGATTTAAACGACCTTAATTTAAACTCATGCCACTACACTAGAATACCCCCTTAACAAAAAGTCTTTTGTTTAGGGCAATTGACTTTGGACTTAGAAATGCTATTCACGGTTTTCGTACCAAAGTTTAAATAAAATAAGTCATACAAATTAACCAGAACAACCGGAAAATTGTCATAATTTATCAAAGCTCCAGATTGCACTTAAAAGCTAATCATTTCCAAACAACGTGAGATACTTATTTACTCATTTTTTTCATGATATTTAACATCAATACCATGTATATATTTTTCTATGTATTTTAGAGCACCCTGTTTATGTTTACCTGTGATACTACTATTCGCAGGGTGCCCTAATGTTCCATATGTGTTATCTGAATGTACAAGTTTATCATCATTTGTTCGGGACATGCTTCCGACGGCATACATATCTAATCGAGAGGCTCACAGGTTCTCAATTAAGTAATTAATTCAGCTAAAAGCTCAAATGCAATGAACATTAGGATTCTATTTATTTTGTTATCAACCCATTACAGTACGGGATAGTAATTGCTGATATTATCGATTGATAATCGATATATCGATGGAAACTGTCAGAATTAAGAAGTCGGAAAAATAATCAAGCTACTTCATATATATTTGATGTGGTATGTGAACAATGAGTTCATAAGTATATTTTTATCAGTTTCTATTTAGAGTATACTCAACTCATTAAATTCGTGTAAAAAATGAAGTAATATAATCATTTATAACTTCAAAAATTTAAAAATAAATCTAGAAATGAAAACGGCTATTATTGTACTTGGTTTTCTAATGCACAACGCTAAAAATATACTGAATAAATCTTTGGCTGACTTCAATTATTAGCTAAATTTACTCTCTCGCTACAAAATATTTGTCTCTCAGAAAAACATCCTCAAACCTTTGAGAATCTCAAACCAGTTCATCATAAAATATTCAAAAGCACTCATTGACGGTCGCAATGTCTGTTGCCCTTCTGAATGATTGTTGTTTACAAAAATTCCACAAGATTCTAATCGGCGCTTAGTAACTCTACGATGCATCGTTATTCCCATTGAAATAAGTCAGTTTAGACATTGTTTTGAACTTAATTTCTCCGCAAACAAAGTTTACGAGCTTTTGTTTGATTTTCTATACAAACAACCCGGCATGACATGGTTGTTGTCTCTTGATATTAAAAAATCATAAGCCTTTATGTACTTCAAATCAAAGCCATTCATGTCGTGAAAATACATAGCATGTTTATGAATATCTTTTGTTATAAAATTGAACCAGAATAGTAATGTCGGTTTTAATCACTTTTCAAATCAATACTTTGTAATAGAGTAATAGCAATCAAACAAACCCAAACAAAATATCATCTATTAAAAAAAATTAGGATTTCTAGTTTTTAGTGAATCCAATGTTAGTCTCTTAAAAATTTAAAATTTTAAATTACCCACACAGTAATTAACTTCCCGTAGGGTAAGTTATTGTAATGGAGCGAAAATCAAAATTGAAAATTTTTACATTTCTCGACGTTTTGAAGGTTTCTGAACTTTTCGGCATACCTCAGAAAAAATTGATGTATGTGTGTGTATGTATGTATGGATACAAATTTCCAGTCACGTTTTCAGGCACACGGATCAACCGATTTGAATGATTCAAAAAACATTTGATTCCTATTGATAGGGAGATGTGCTGATTAGATTTGGCAAAGGCAGGTCCAGCCGTTACGGAGATATGGAGCAAAGAGTGCAGAAAATAGAAATCGAGTTTTTGAGTAAACGGAGCTTTCGATTTGAATGATCTAAAAAGCATTCACTTAGTAATGACTGGGAGAAGTGGTTATTAGTTTTTGGCAAATGCAGGCCCAGCCATTTCAAAGATACATAGCTAAATGTGCAAAAAATAGCAGTTTTTGAGAGAACTAAGCGTCCAATTTAAATGATTCAAAGAACTTTCAGCTTGTTTTAACAAAATAATTGATTTTGGAAAAAAAAATTGTATCACTTTTTTGTATATCGAAAATAATTCAGATTTTAATTTTAATTCTGACTAAAGTTCTAATATTCTTTAAACAAATAATTTTCACTTTGCAATTCAGTTAAAATATTTTGTATAAATATTAGACAATGTTACAATATTTATAATAATCTATTTGAAAACATTCAGTATTCGTCGAACATTTCATTACGGTACGGGAAGTTCCAGCAATTTGCCTTAGGGCACGGTGCCATACACCCCACTAGTTTTTAATACTGGATGAATATCTATTGTGAGTGTGAGTATATGTACGAATATATCAGTTGTAAGGTATACTCAAACAACCAAATTAACCCTAATGGCAAGATTCAAAATGTATATGCAAATCGCAAATTCAACCCGCTAACTACTGCATAAAGGTATTTTTAGAAGTTTATAAAATACGTCATTAATTAGCTAATGGCTCTGCGCCGTGGACTCGAAACCAGGGAACAAAAGGAAATAATCGTCGCGTGCTTTATTTTATTCCTCGCGGCGAGTCGAAGTCTGCAGGATGAGATCGCGTGCGTTTCTTTTATCTTGTTCGAACCGGATGGCCTTCCGCCCCTCTCGCGGCTCGGGCTTAGGGCTGCATAATACATGAGACTACGGTCTTATTTGCACATGCGAAACGCATACAACCGCAGGAATAGAATAAAGCTAAAGGAAGGAAAATTTTTGATAATATATAGCGAATTTTGTTTTTGAACTCAATGAAATTCTTCAAATTATAAATACTTGTTGCCTTGTGTGATGGAATGTCGCGAGTTCAAGCCATCGATTCTGGCAGCAGCAATGTCTATTTTTACTTGAAAATATAGATCAAAAATATGTTTCCAATTGAAAATAGCCCTCTGCACTGTGAAATGGTAATTGGCAACCTATAACACTATTCTTCCCTGAATCGAGTTCGAGTTAGCGAGTTTAACTTAGCTCTAGGACCTGCCTTATGGCAGTACTACTTTTTCAAGGGTTCAACGGCAGTTCAAAATGAATGAAATAAATTTAAATTTTAACTATTAAGATCGCTATCCGGATTGACATTACCGGATTTGCATTTTGCATTCCGGATTTTTCTACAAGCAATATTTGTTCTGGAATCAGGCTTTCTATCCCGAATTGTTCCGAATTTTTAAAGGGCGTGAAAATTCGCTATTGCATGATATAGAAATTACAATAGTCCATAAAGTATCAGATAAGGATAAATGATAAATATGCCCATACAAACTTGTCCGAGTTTTATGCAGCCATATGAAACAAAAGAAGAAATTAAAAGCAAAAGTCGGTTAAAGTAGCCTCTCACTTTGGTGATTTGGAAAGTCCATTTTCAAAATTACGAAAATTAGCAAAAGATGAAAAAAACGAGCTTTCAGCTGCTTAAGTTCTTTAGATATATGACAAAAAATACTCATTGTAGGCATTATTTGATCACTAAAGTTAATTATAAAGAAAATTGTAAACAATTTTAGACAAAGCTTTAAAATTATTATTAATATTGTAACATTGTCTAATATTTAAAAGAATTATATAAACTAAATTGCAAAGTTGAAATTATTTGTTTGAAGTATATTAGAACTATAGTCAGAATTAAAAATAAAATCTGAATTATTTTCGATATATAAAAAAAAAAATTTTTTTGAAGTTTTTTTTTCAAAATCAATTATTTTGTTAAGGCAAGCAGAAAGTTTTTTGAATTATTTAAATCGGACGATTAGTTCTCTCAAAAACTATCATTTTTTGCACATTTAGCTCCGTATCTTCGAAATGGCTGGGCCTGTCTTTGCCAAAAAAAAATAAACACTTTTCCCAATCATTACTAATTGAATACTTTTTAAATCATTCAAATCGGATACTCCGTTCTCTCAAAAACTCGATTTATATTTTCTGCACTCTTTGCTCCGTATCTCTGTAACGGCTAGACCTGCCTTTGCCAAAAACTATTCAGCTCTTTTCCCTATCAATAGGAATCAAATGTTTTTTGAACCATTCAAATCGGTTGATCCGTGCGCCCAAAAACGTGACTAGAAATTTGTATCCATACATACATACACACACACACACACACACCAATTTTTTCTGAGGTATGCCAAAATGTTCAGAAACCTTCAAAACGTCGAGAAATGTAAAAATTTACAATTTCGATTTTCGGCCCATTACAATAAATTACCCAACGGGAAGTTAATAAGGTATTTTTTATTCAAGATCGCAATTTAATCTATATCTTAATGTGAAAATTCAGTGTTTAACTCAAACATGTGATGGTTGGATAAAAATGCTTTTTAATACTTAAGTGCATATTGATAAGCAAAACTAAAGAGATAATCTCGCAAGTTCTTAGACTTTTTAAATTCAATCAAAATATAAATATTTTTTATAAATTAGTTATTAAGCAAAACTAAAGAGATAATCTCGCAATTTCGTAGATTTTTTCAACTGGATCGAAATATAAATATTTTTTATAAATTAATTATCAATTTTATAAAATAATTACTATAAAAAATTTGAATTTTCTGATTTGTGCAGAAAGTAATAGAAATAGATAAAAATGTTTACCTTTCTAGCATTCTCCACATTCCTTTACTATAATCGAAAAACCCGAAATCAGATTCAATTAAATAACATTAGATATCAAATAAGAGAAAGCTTAAGATCGCGTCCATCAACATGAATTAAAATATTTATATATTTATCACTCGTCCACCAACCCTTCGTCTATATCCCTCCTGTACCGAATATCGGTTCGTTTTTGTGGGAAGATTGCAGATAATCGTGACGGGGGGACGATTACAATTCCGCTTTTATTAAATTTCGCGGATTCCGGATATCCGCGCTCTGTTCTGACGACTCGGCTTCGTTGCGGTGTGGAAAAAAGCGCCGATAATCGATTGCCGCCACTTTCCGATTTCCACATGGCGGTCGAGCGGAATAATAGAAACGCTTCGAAGAGTTCTTAAGGGCTTGTGAATAGATGTATTAGGTTATTATGAAAAGGTAGATGAATATATTAGTGTATCAATCGAGGATGAAGTGGAAGAAAAAATTATTTTAAAATCGATGAAGAAAAATTTATTGTTGGACAGGTCTAATTTAGAACTGGAGTCTTTAAACAAGTAGTTAACATAATAGTTTGAATAATGTATACTAGAGATGGGTAACTCACTCTGGAGTTATCACTCCGATGCAACTCCCCTCTCGGAGTGAATCCGAGTGGAGTTGTCTCACAGGATTTGTCATATCCGACTTACATAAACTGATACTAAATCTGTTAACATGTGCATATATTTGCTTGAGATTTTTTTACTGATACAAAGATTTATGCCGAAAGAAGTTTTTTTTTCTCGTCCAGGTATATAATGTCTCAAAATAATGCTATTTTGTATTCTATATTCTGTATACGATAATGTTTGCCCGTAAATAAGCTCTTTCGATGGTATACAACCAGCTAAAAATATTTAGTATTTTATTATAACTTATGAAAAATTATGATTTTATAGTTGTGTAAAAGTAATAGTATGCTAATCAAACTACCTGATATATAATTAATTCTCGAAAAGGAAATAATAAAAAAATGTGAGGTATTATTATTTTGTGAAAAATATTATATACAAAGATTTGTTCTTATTTCATGTATAAGGTTCACTGCATTATTTCCATATAAAAATAAACATATTCAAAGAATTCTATATTTTGTCTTCAAAAATAATTACAAAATTGATTTTGATTCCCAAGTTTAATTTGAGATTTGTATGCATATTGAAATGCATAAAATAGTAATCATTATAATAAAATGAACAAAAATATTTGAACTATTTGTAAACTATTTCCAAAGTCTTCATAAATCCTTAGATATGTTAACAACACCCTAGAGAACACATTTGTGTCAAGTATTATGTTTCAAAGTTGTCGGAGTTGTGGAGTTGTTAAGTGGATATAACTCCCCTCTGAACCGAAGTCAAATCCTAACCGATCCGGCTTCGGATATGATAAGCCCATCTCTAATGTATACATTATTTGCTTTTAATTGTATGAATTATGTTTTATTAGGGTGAGGTTCTGGGTTTTTCTGAAAGCAATATTTGTCCCAAATATATTTGCAATCACTTGCTAATAAATAAAACTAGAAAAATATTATGTAAATACTATATAAAACTATAAGTTATAAATGAGAGAATTGTCTAATACAAAATTTCAAGGGCGGTCTAAAATGGAGTTTCACATTAATAATTTCGAGATTTCATTTCTAATTTCACAATTTATGAAAACAAGCGCTAATTTTTTGCTAATACCTGGCACAAGTGCTATTTTTTTCTAAGTTAATTATGAAAAAAATTGAACAAAATTTTACACAAGGCTTGAAAATGCTAAAAAAAACTTTATATGTGTACATAAATATAAACATGTGACTGTGTGTGAATGTCTACATATTAGACGTAAACCGATCGAACGCTAGCTGCAAATCTCCAGGGATTCTATTAAAACCAAGCCATGTCGCACTAACTCTATACAGACTGAACCAATAAATATATTCCTACGCATATAAAACATCACAAATAATGAGAAATGAAATCAAATCATCTAAAAATCGGGTGCAAAACATATAAATATAAATGAATTCATCAATTGTATTACTGGACGTTACAAAAATATCAACCTCCGGTAGTCGACTCATGAACAAAAATAATTTATGCCTTGTGAAATTGAAATAATTATAATATGAATTATATTATAAAAACTTTTTCACGTTTCATATGCCATCCAATTCTGGGGTTTTTCATCCGAACTAATTAAAATTAAAACTATTAAACATCCGAACTAATTAAAATTAGAACTAGTTAAACATTTTGAAGAATTAGCTTTTTATGACATTACTGAATTTTCTCAATTTGATTTCAGTAACTATTTTCTTGCATAATCCTTATTCTTTATCTATGTAGTCTGACCATTTGATCGCCTGTACAACCATGTTTTTTTGCAAATTTACGGTTTTAAATGAGTATAACCATCAACCTTGTGCAAAAATTTTGATCTTGACTGGTGGTCAAATAGACTTTAATATGATGAACTTGTTGATGAACATAGTAATCAATGTTCGAATGCTTTTTTCAGCTCTTTTTTTCGTGCCAAGCCAAATTCGTGCAGCTACTATGATTATTATAAAATTATATCTTTTTAATATTAATTATGAATAAGTTTGACAAGAGCCTGAAATAATATCTATTATTATTGATTACGGCTTGCTTATGAATTAATAAATAAATAAATAAAAAATATATGAAGAAAAAAATAAAAAAATAGGGGCAGAAATATTACAGAAACAATTATCTTACAGTTAAATTAATCCTTAAGATAAAATATCAAAATAGTTGAACATAAATCATTAAGATGATAGAATTATATAAAGAAGCAAAAAAATATAATTTTTTATAACAAATGAAGTAGAATTTTAAGTAGCCATTTTATTAAGTCTGGGTGGATGAAAAAAGCTACTCTCCCCAAACAGTCTCCAAATTTCTAATCCTATTTGAATTCAATTTGCAACAATTTCAAATAATTGAAATCACTCTGAAATATCCAAACAATGATCCCTTTAATCAATATTATACATCCTCATGCATCTCCCTATATCAAATCTAGCAGGCAATATTGGCTTTATTCAGTAGCAGCGGTCATATTAATATATCGTATATCCGATATTATCTCAAAACTCATCGCAAATCTGGGATCTATTAAATCTCGACGGTCAGTCAACAGTTTCTGAGTAGTTGCACGAGGGCAGCCGCAGTTGCAGCTTAGGCACACATAACATTAGCTACGTTACTGCTGACTACAGAATGCAATAATATTTACCAATAGAAGTACCGACTGGCTGAACGTAGGATATCACTGTATGGTATACGTGACCGACCTGCACAACTACTTACACTTTACTGGTACATTATGTATACAAGACAAACTTACAAATACAATGTACTAATGGTATATAGCATTATGCCTTAAGGAACCGATTTCTTCACATTCCTCATTAGCTTTGCTACAGTATTTAACTACATACATTATTTTAATTTGATATTCTATTCTGTATGATAGAGAAAATAAAGTGAAATGACAAGATAACAAATGAAGTCTTGAGAAGAGTGGGCGAAGAATAGTCTCTACTGAGCACTATCCTAAAAAGAAAAGGAAACTGAATCAGACTCTGAATCTGCAAAAAGATTGCCTCCTAAACGACCTCGTGGAAAGTAAAATAGAAGGACTGCAAGGATTGGGGAAAAGAAGAATGCAGATGGTTGATGACTTACGCGAAAAGAAGAAATTTCGAGAACTGAAAACCAAAGCATAGAACCAGGAAGCGTGGAAGCATAAGTTTGGAGCATAATTTTATAAAAACGAATATAAAGAGATTAATGAACATTAAATAATGGTAATATCACAGTAATGAAATGAAAAAACAAGAGAGCAGAAGAAAATCATTGATTTTGTAGTGCTCTCAAACTATAAACTTCGTAGACATCAGGCAGACTACTATTTACAATTATTATTATAATATTAATATTAATAGAAGAGAAAATACAGGAAACTGAAAGCCAAAGCGCAGGATCAGAAAGTATGATCGAAAAATTTTGAAAAAAATAAAATAAAAAAAGAGTCAAAAGTGGAGGGTATATTGGTAATGTGAAAGATGGACGACGAAGAGTACGGTAATAATTTATCTCATACCATGAACCTGTCTCCAAGCAGCCTACCATTTATTAATATTATTTATTCTGTACAATGCTCTACATCACATTTTTTTCACATAGAGTAAGGTTGCTTAAGTCGTACCACTGCCTAAGTCGTACCCCGGGTTTTGAATTTTGTCTAATCATTATAAAATACATCATCTGTTACTGTCTATAATAAAACTATTTATTTGAATAAGAAAATGTATATACTTGGAAAGCTGGCAGACTTAAATGAAACGAGAAACTATTAGAAAGTAAGCTTTTTTAAAGTTTCTACTAATATTGTAAGTGACTAGGTAAGGTACCTTAATCGTACCGAAAGCACATTCTTGAAAAACTTAAAAATTGGTATTTTAATAAAAGAGAGTAATTGTTAATCTTACCAAATAAGTATTCAGCGAATACAAAAAAAAATTATATAGAATTCTTTCCATAGAGAATATGACTTTACAAACATTTAATATGCTATTCTGATGATTGTTTTACGTCATATCAATTTTTGCGTAACTTTTACTTATTACTTTACTTCACAGTTCCGAAAAAAAACATATTATTTGTGATCCATCTGCAATAGCAAAAATGTCAAGCCTTGTAAGAATGTCAAGTGCGAAACACTAAAGTAAACCGTACAAGTATTTAGAAAACTATTATTTATTGAAGAAAACCCAAAATTTATTAAAATATACATATGATTACTATCCAAATGAGAAAAGTCTAAATATTTATAGAATAAGATCTCTCTTTTATCTCAAAAAATTCATTTTTAGGTGCCTAACCATTTGGGCATGCTTTTCCAACAAGCAATAGATTATACTGATCCGAATGATTATAGAATCATTTAATCAAAAACAATGCAGATTTTTATATATACCAACATAAACTTATAGCCCGAGAGCCAGTAACAGATTTATATGACCAAGTTCCTCTCAAGTGATAATTGGTAAAACGCATCAGAAAATCGAACTATAAAGCCTCGTAAATGTCAGCTGAGGCTCGGTGGGGGGGATGAGCAGTTGTAACCCCCCACGCTTGAAGAAATAAAAAATAAATTCACTCATTTCCTCTCGGCTAAAAGTTTATCAAGTTATAGCTAACCCAATACCTCAAACCAAAAAAAAAAGTCAGCTGGTTATAACATAGTGCATTGTACGTCAGCTGATGGCTAGATCATGGGAAAAAAATCTTCACTTTCAGTGATATCCTCTCGGTTAAAAATTTACCAGATGATAGCTTATATGTAACAATTGTTAAATATATACGTCAGCTGGCTGTATCTCGGTGGAAAAATCGTCAGCTGATACTTTGAAGGTCGTTACGTAGAAGTTAGCCAGAAGCATTTACTGACTATTTAAAGGCATCAGCTGACCAGGTTTCCCTCGACTTATTGCTAGCTGATTTTTTTATTCACCACAGTATTATATTTAAAATCAACTCACAAATTTTCGTGTGGGAGGAAATGACGCCTTTTTAACACGTTCACTGCGTAAGAATTTTTTCACTACTAGTGCGTATGGCATTACGAGGCCGAAATGTGACACAGAACACAAACTACGAGGCATGGAGCAAGCAAACTTCCATATCGAAGGCCCTGACCAAGTGCGAAAAAAAGATTTTTCTCTTTAGCTGAAGAACGTTAATGTTAAGGAAGCACTGGTACAGTTTCTTATTGAAAATTGGGAAGAAGATAATATGTGGCCGTATAAAAAGGATAAAACAGTTTATGTGAGTGCAGACTCTTGTTTTCGATTCATAGTTAATGACTCAAAAGTTATAAAAACTCGTGTTGAAGAATTTTCGTGCCCGGCTCACGAAGAAGCAGACACAAAAATGATTTTCCATGTCTGCAACATTGATATTAATGCAAACGTGACGATTCGTTGTTCCGACACTGATGTGTTAATAATTATGTTAGCTAACATGGCTAATATATCAGAAAATATCAACATTTGCATGGTAGTTGGAGTTGGAAAAGCCCAAAGATTTATAAATGTTACTCAATTATACGAATCTTTGGGATCTGATTTGAGCGCAGCACTTCCGGCATTTCACGCATTCACAGGGTACGATTTTAACCCGGCCTTTTTTCGAAAAGAAAAAAAACGACCATTTTCAATAATGGCTAAATCGAATGATTTCATCGAGTGTTTCATCCAAATGTCAAAATCATTAGAGAATAGAGACAATATTTTTGAGAAAATTCAAGAGTTTGTTTGCCATATGTATGGATTAAATCGTCTGAAAAAGGTCAATGAGGCAAGAGTAGTGTTGTTTGAAAAAACATATAAATTCTTAGATACGGAGACATTCAAGTTACCAAAGAAAGGTATTGATGGCTCTTCTCTACCACCTTGCGAGTCAGAGCTATATCAGCAATTTTTAAGAGCATGCTATATTGCTCAAATTTGGTCAAATGCACACTTGAAGGTTCCAACTTCTGATGATCCGGAAGACTATAGTTGGGAAGAAATTGACAATAAATATGATTTTACCTGGTTCTTTGGAAGTCAGTTACCAACATCGATTGATGAAATAACTATCCAGCCCGAAAAAGAGAGAGATAGTTATGACTCAAGCCAAAGCGAAGCGAAATAACATTGTCATTCGAATTGTAATTTGTCATAATTTTTTTATAATAAATATTTTTTATCAAGTAACTAGTTAATTTATACTAAGCAAATTGATTATTGAAATATTGGAATATATCTAAAATTATATGATTATATACTTATAAGTCTAAAAAATATTGATATAGAATATTTGTTTCATCTCAACACTCATATTGGAGTGCTATGCCGAATAATCAAAGAGACGTCATTTCCTTCCACACGAAAATTTGTGAGTTGATTTTAAATATAATACTGTGGTGAATAAAAAAATCAGCTAGCAATAAGTCGAGGGAAACCTGGTCAGCTGATGCTTTTAAATAGTCAGTAAATGCTTCTGGCTAACTTCTACGTAACGACCTTCAAAGTATCAGCTGACGATTTTTCCACCGAGATACAGCCAGCTGACGTATATATTTATCAATTGTTACATATAAGCTATCATCTGGTAAATTTTTAACCGAGAGGATATCACTGAAAGTGAAGATTTTTTTCCCATGATCTAGCCATCAGCTGACGTACAATGCACTATGTTATAACCAGCTGACTTTTTTTTTTGGTTGAGGTATTGGGTTAGCTATAACTTGATAAACTTTTAGCCGAGAGGAAATGAGTGAATTTATTTTTTTTTTATTCAAGCTTGGGGGGTTACAATTACTCATCCCCCCCACTGTGCCGCAGCTGACGGTCATAGGGCTTTATGATACTGTTGTCTGATGCGTATCGCCAATTATCTATCGAGAAGAAATAATTAACCAAATTTGCACCTGGCTCTTGGACTATTAGAGCAATAAAAATTGTTTTTCTGCCCGAATGCAAACAAAATGCGAGAGAAAAATTATCTAGAATTTTAAAACAAGAAAATCTAATGGTGTGTATATAAATGATATGTATATATGTACGTATTTGTGAGAGAGTGTGTGTAGTATTACTCTGCTCTAATAATGCCGAAGTGTGCAATCCTAATATATCGTTATATAATAAAAGTCTCAGTTTATTGACTTCCAATTCTCGAAAACGTGATTCCATTTCTGACTTTACATCGTGAAGGAGTTCTTATGTATCGACATAATAGAATGTAAGTGTTGTTGTGACTTTCTTATATAAATATTATACGTTGATGTCGGAATCGTTGCAAAGACCTACTTTGACTAATATGATTGCAATTCAAATAATAAGCTAAGTGATATAAATAATGGATATATGGGTAACGGAAAATTGATATAAACTATACATTCAAGATACAAGAAATCTGGTGTATATTTTTGATAATCAACTATCAAGTTAGAGATTGAACGTCCACTAATTGTTGATGGCGGATGTTCCTACTCAGCTATTAAAATATATTAAACTATTGCAATCTATGAAATTGATTTGCAAAATATGAATAAAATAATCTAAGAGCTTCATTTTTATAACACCTTATTTGGTTTCTCTTGTTGCAACATATTATATATCTTCCGGTATATCGGTTCCGTGAAAAACATATTCCGTACTATGTTTATTAATTGAAATATGCCATCCCAACGTAATGGAATAACAGATTATATTGCAATCAGAATAGCAACTAACTGGTAGCACAAAGGTCCGTGATTACTCGAATCTGTCCTCTCTACTTCTCCGGGGAATTTCATAGTTTAATTATTCTCTCAGCTCTTGATCTTTCATTAGATTGGCCTAGATCCCCGGACAAACATGATTTGTTACTTTGTTAATCCTTCGCCTTATAAGAGGAATCGATGTAGTTGCACTACATTTCAAGTGAAAGCCATCAGATCAGCAAGTAACTAACTTATTGGGCGGTTTTGGGGATATCAATACTGAGAGGTAATTGGAAACCAACAATAGTAATAATGGAATCATGAGAATAAGTAAATTATATGTTCTTGAAATAATATATGAAAATGTAATGGAAATTTTAGTGACATTATTTCAATGACCGTGACCTTTAATTCTAATGCATTAGGTCAACTTAGCAGTAATGTGATCAATTTAAGCATTTTTATCGATATGTAAAATAAGTAGATTTCAATGCATATGTGAATAATAATGTGGCATATTTAGAAAAATATATGATTTTAACTTTAATGACTCAAAAAAAATTTGTTTTCACTCTTATTCTGGTTGATACTAATATTTTTAGTGTGATTTTAATATTTTAAATTTATATAAAAACTGTGATTAATATTAAGATATATATTTATTCATATAAATTGCAACAAATACAACAATAAAATATTATTCAATACCAATGTGTAAATTAAAATTATATTCTTGAAATTATTTGATACACTTGTTTCAAAATATCAACTTTTTATTTACAAAATTCATTAAGGCGTAAGTTAGAAGTGATTTTATGTTTCACTACATTTGTACTACATTTAATTTATTTACGATGTAAGTAATTATAAAATGAATGTAAAACTGCTAGCGTACATTAATTTTTATTTTGTGAAAAGCAATAGTAGTAGCGAGTATATGTTAGTATTAAAATTAATATATTTTACAACAAAAAAGTATCAATACCTAAAACAATTGAAAATTATATTTTTCGTAAATAAAATATTTTTGAAAGAATTAATGACGGTAGAATATTATGCAATAATACATGCATAACATAATTTTTCTGCGATCAAAAAAGTACGAATATTTTGCGAATAATTCTTAGGATCTTTATCAATATTTTGAATTGAAGAAATATTCGCAGGTAATATTATTTTTCGTATGTTGATAAAGTTATGAGAAAATATATTTATTTCAACGTGGCTGCATAACATGAATATTTATGGTATCACAACCTTTGTGATTTATAAAGACTAGGGGAGGCTGGGTACGGTTGTGCCACTATTTATGAGCAATAATTTTTGTTATTAAGAAATAAAAATATTGCTAATAATAAAATGCTATTATTAATTTATTAGTTATCAGAAGGAAAAGTAAATTAAATGATAATTTAAACATTTGTCTACGTGGAAATACTGAAACACTGTCCTTAAATACGATAGATTTGTCATAAAATCAAATCATACTAGAAAAAGACGAGTGTCACAACCGCCCAAACAGGGATAAATATAGATTAAAAAGAATATGTATAAACATCAAAATAGTTTATAACGACTTTTATTGCCAGAAATATGCGACACAACATTCCTTGATTTGTTTAAACATCGCCCGAAAAAAAAAATACATGTCGCAACCGTACCCACAAAACTTGTCACAACCGTACCCAACGCACACTTTTAAGAAATAGTGATCGTTATAACTGAACTAAAGTATTTGCGCAGAAAGTAATTGCTGGTAATTAACTACTAATTATCAACTTACAGTAAAATTATAAACAAAGTGATGTATCTGTATACAAGTAACAATTAGTATTAAAAGAAATTAAACAAATTTCGACTCTTCAACAGCAATACGGTCAATAGATTATGTCAATGTAGGACGCTGACTCAATACAATAATAAAAACTTGTTCGAACAAACATACTTCATCTTTCTCGCTTTGAACCCTATCTCAAAATCAGTACAGTTGAGTATGACGACAGTCTCCACCGTACCCTGGCACAACCGTACCCAGTCTCGCCTTAAAAAAAATTATTTTCTATCCTACTTTTTCTGTTTGGGCATTATTCGCCACATTTGCAATATAAATTATTTTCAACGTCCAAAAATTATTTCAAAATTTTTGTCAGGAAGTATATTGTCGAAATATTTCTCGATTTAAGTGGACGTGATAATAGTAAATATCAAAATCAAATATCTGACAATATGATATCAGATCAGAGACAAATGATATCCGATATCACTGGTTGTCACAAGTCCTCACGTACTAAAATCATGCACGCTGACACCAGTACCAAACACACAGAGCAATCGGCGGAATCAGGCCGTGACCAGGCATGCATATGCAGGAGATGCTATATCGTAGCCGCGTTGTTCTCTATCTACACGGACGCTATTATAGTCTAATAGCTGGCGAATATATTGTACATAGACAAACCAGGAAACGGATTAAATAGATAAAGTTATAGGAAGATACATAAAGTTGCTTGAGTAATTTGGAAATAGATCTATAATCGATTTATTGATGTTAACTTAACTTATATTTATATATTTATATTTATATTTATACAACATAATTATACAATTATGATACACAAAATATTGGTCTATTATTGTTAAAATGCTTGTAAAGTTATTAATTTAATAGTAACTTTTTATATTCATTAAATATGTTACAATATATTGAATTCTAACCTTCTTGGCACTGTGGAAATAAGATACGTACTTCAGTTAAAAAAGTTTTGAGTATATGTAAAGTTTATGTGATCAGTAAATTGATAAAATTAGTATACTTGAATATGAAAATAATATCTAAAAATACATAAAATCAAATATCGTATAAAAATTGGTATAGGATATAAAGTAAGCGAGCAAAAATGAAACTAGCTGTAAGTGGAATTCTGTCTTAAGGCAATTAAGGCATCGTGCCTTAAGGCAAATTGCTGGAACTTCCCGTACCAAAAATTATTATTTTTTTAAAAACGTTTAACATTTTTGAAAAAAATTTACTTTGAAAAAATAAGATTTTTGAGAAACTATAGATTAGACAAAAAATTACTTTTTTTTGAAAATTTAAAAAAAAAAAAAAAAATTTTTTTTTTTTGAAAAAAATATTTTTTTTCCTTTATTTTGACATATTGTGAAAGATCTGAACTTTTTTTCAAAGCAATCGTACTGCTTTAACTGCATACGGTCAAAATATAAAGCGCGTAAGCGCCGCGTCGCTGTCTAACGCATAAGCATTGGTACGGAACCCATAGGAATGTTAACAAAATGTATACTTATTGTTAAAATCTCTGTAAAATATCTGATAATTTGATGTGCATATGTCTAATGATCATTTTTGACCGCCAAATGGCTCAATTTTTTTACTTTTTCCTCCATATCTCCGAAACCGCTAGACCTACCTTCATGAAAATTTTATCGATTCTTCATCTTGTCAATACAAGTGAAATGTTTTTTGAATTATTCAAATCGGATGCTCCGTTCTCTTAAAAACTGAGTTACCGTTTTCAGCACTTTTTGCCCCGTATCTTCGGAACGGCTAGACCTGCCTTTGCCAAAAACTAATCAGCACGTCTTCTTATCAATACAAATCGAATGTTTTTTGAATTATTCAAATCGGTTGATCCGTGTTCCCGAAATCGTCGACGAAAATTTGTATCCGCACATACATACACACACGCACATACATACATACATACATACATACATACATACATACATACATACATACACACACACACACACACACACACACACACATACATCCATTTTTTCTAAGGTATGCCAAAATGTTCAGAAACCTTTGAAACGTAAAGATATATAAAAATTTTCATTTTCGATTTTTTTGCGATTACTATAACTTGCCCTACGGGAAGTTAAAAATAACAAATGAAAACTACCCTGAAAAAAATCTGAAAAAAATCTCACATTTTTTCAAGTGAAACCGCAGGCTTTAGTGAAAATGTAACCATTTTTCGGGTATTATTATTATGGTTATGTTTAAACTTTAGAAACGTAACCGAGAATAAAATTTCTAGAACTACAGTAACAAATAATAACTCAAATGCCCTTATTATTCTTAGCTAATGCTTTCTTATTCTTAGCTATTAGCTTCTTAGCTAATGTAGGAATACCTTTCGCCCTAAGTATTATATCTTCCTGTTACTAAAATTTAAAAGAATATCTAATATAACTTATTTATATTGTAGCAATTATTCTACAAATTTTTTAAATACTTTTTAATCTGTATGTTAAATATTTATGTATGAATAATCATCACCTTTATAAAATATATTAAAAATGTTATTATGAGAGTTTATATTAGCCTATTGCGCCATTCTAATTTTTTTGTTTTGTGGTCTTGATAAAATAACTCTTTTGTTTCTAATTAAAAAATAATTTTCTGACAATATGATTCTGACTAAAATAATTTACACAATTCTATTGCAGCGCTATTTTGATTAGACAGTTATTTTCTATTATATATTATTTAGTATAGATATTGCCTCTCAATGTAGTTTTATTCCGATAATACTACTCTAACCTACCCTCGCCTCTTCATTTTAATAAATGCATTGTCTTTTGATTGGCTTCAAACTATTATTTTTCATGTTATTTTATAATTAATAAAGAATTTTATAAAAATAATTTGTAACTGGGCTCTATTTTTATTATTTGACTATATAATTTCTGATTTCTACCATTAATTTTCGAATCTTAAATTGAAAAAGAAAAAGAATCAATTATTATATATGCAAAATATATTAATGGTCTCGTAGCCAAAAAATGTGATGATACTTTTAATTATTTTACTATTGTAGTAAAATAGTAATTTCACATTTTATTTCTTTGTCGAAAGTTAAAATGAAAATGACTTGCTCTTATTAAAAGAATTGTCTTCTGTTTGGCTTTAAACTATTAGTTTCTATTTTATTTATAATTAAACAATTTCCTTAAAGATAATTTTTATTTGCGTTAAAATAATTTCTGATTTCTATCATTAATTGTCCAATCTTATATTGAAAAAGAAAAAAAAATCAAAAATTATATATGCAGCATATATTGAGAGTCTTATGACCAAGGAATATGGTAATACTTTTCATAGTTTCAATATTCTGGTAAATTATTAATTTTATAAGTTATTTTTTGTGGAATATTAAAATGAAAAAGACAAAAAAATGGTTTGTAAAAATACTGTTACAGCAGAATAGTGAAAAAAATTAAAAGTATTACTAGAAATATAGAAAAAAAATTGTGAAAGAATAAAATGAAAATAACTTGTTTTTGTTGTATTACAAAGCTAGGAATGCGAAATATAGTAAATTCTTATGACGTTACATTAATTATTGTTACATTTATTATTATTTATATTACATCTCAGTAATATAAATGTAATTCGCATTTTATTTTCCAGTTGCAACCGAAGTAAAACTGTATCAAGTGAAATAATAATATTTAAAATGGTGTCTAAGACATCAAATTGTCTACGCCGTAGAATTAAGAATCTATATAATCAATTTAAAAAATTAAGGTGCTGTTCCAAAATATCGTTGGCTTCAGTTTACTATTTAATTGCATGAAGCTAGTGGAAATGTATAGAATAATCAAAATAATCAAAACACTAACCAACTCTCTATTTATCAGTAGATGTGTTTCGGTATTGCATATGAGGAATTTGTTATTCAAATATTTCGGTGCATAATTACTCATCCGTTGCGTTAGAAACGCAGCAGTTGATTTCACACAACGGCCGGGTCGCTCAACGAAGTTTCCGATTTACAAGAGCAGATGAACTTAAAATACGATATATTGCTATTGGATAATGATATTTATTTAATGCATATGGAATCATTCGATATCTTGTTTTGATTTATATTCAAATTGTATGCGCGGTGCAATAACATAGCACTCTACCAAATTTGGCATACACCACTTTGCCAAATTTGGTTACAGAAGTAAAATGAGTTGTACGAAAGCGCTTAATTTTAAATAGCAAAAAATAGTTTTTAAAGTTGATAGTGTTAAATGTAAGAATTAAAATTGATTCTAATAATGTATGCATTTATTGTAATTCCAAAACTGATGCATTGAACAGGGTGTCCCAAAACTTGAACGACAAGCCAAAAGGGAGTGACATGGGGGTAACTGTATTAAAGTGTCCTGAAAAAAATTAGAAAAAAAATACTTTTGTTTTAAATTACGAGTTTCTAAGTGCAATCGAGGGCTTTAATGAATTTGTGACGATTTTTCGGTTCTTGTGGTTATTTTTATTAATTTTGTTAATTTAAACTTTGGAACCGTATTCGTGAATAAAATTTTTAGGACTATAGTAAAAAAAATAATACAATTGCCAAGAGTTTTCAAGAACTATTTTTTTTATTGAACTATGAAATTAAATTTTTTAAAATGGGTGGACTTTGAGAGACCCTTAATACAAAAATACTAAAGTGTCTTTGAAAAATTCATCAAAAGTTGGCGCAATAACCAAAAAATAGTCACCATATCACCAAGGCTTTAGGTTGCAGTTAAAAGCTCATAATTTCCAAACAATGTCCTATTTTTTTTTTTTCAGGACAGTTAAGGTCAATACTATCATCCTTTTAGGCTTTACGTTAAGTTCCGCACACCCTGTTTATTTAATACTTCATAGAAAAAAGCATAAACCTAAAATGTTTGATTGGCAACTTATTTTCCCGGAATATTGTTTAAACCCGTCAACGTTATTGTTTCAAAACAAAATCCAAAAACTGATTTCATAGCATATGCTGTCCACAATATGAACGAAATAGATTATTAATGTAATTCATTCAATATAATCCCCATTCGCCATAAATGCTGTCATAAATTTTTACGATGAATTAGTAAAATAATCGAATTCGATATACGGCTTTTGGTTATTAAATACTTCACAACCACTATATGAAAATTCGATGTTATTTATTGGAAGTTTCAATAAAATGAAATTGTAATGTTAATAAAACTATCACTTACGTTTTGCAGGTATTTGAGCAGGTTTCACGATGAACATCTCAATGTGTCCACCTGTAAAGGAAAAAAAACGTATTAGGATATTTAATTTATATAATTTCCATAAGCGTAGTTGTAATAGATAAAACAAAGCATTGAGGTAAAATCTATATAAAATTTAGGATTTTCTAAATATATAAATTTTAAATGCATGCAAATCTTAATTATGTAAATGAATGTTTCATCTATATCATTTTTTTCTGAATTTACTATCCAATCTAGGAATAGAGTGTTTGTACTACCATGTTACTTGAAACCCGTATCCTTAATAATAACAGTAACATTGTTTCTGTTTGATCATATTGTTCTACCAAGTATATCACTATAATCGTTATCGTACAAAAACTGAATCATTAGAAAAACCATGTAATTTATCTTCTATTCTCTTTCCCCAAAATGTCTGTTTGCAATCAGAACCCAACCCGGTCAGATCATTCTAATCTGCCCACTTAGAAAATTAATCATCCATCCGTCTACATGAAATGTGTGCGTTGTGCGCGAACATTTATATATCCAATGCAGACGGAGGACACATTGTATATTTTGCACCAGGGTTGACAAAATCCATAAGATTCATATATATACTTTTCTTTACAACCAATCTTATGTTCATAGTTCAAATATCTATGCAAAAATGATCGATAAAATTGATTCAGCTAAAATATAGATTTGCAACAAAATATTAGTCTATGAAAAACTAGATTTTATGCTAATAAATACTCAACAAGTACCGAGCATTAAAAATTGATATTGTTGTTTGCTCTATGTTTTAAAGTAATATTTCTAAAACTCCAATTTTTTTAAACGCAAGAAGCTTTATTTATGGGTAACCTAGTGGAGCTTATTTATATTTTACCCTCAAGATTACTTTTCTTATATATTATGTCAGATTGTGATTAAACAAAATTCAATAAAAATAAAAATGTGTAAATCTGGCCCATAACAATATATATGTAAAAATTCTCGGAATTTTAGGAAAAGATACCACAGGCCTACAAACAATTTTTTTTGTTCGGTGCATCATATGTTAGAGCTGATTCTTATAGTATTTTTTGCGCTGATTTTAAATCTACAAACCATATTTTTGTATCAGCTCTAGTTTGGAACTTGGAAAGAAGTTGCCGAAACCAGGTTCATTCTAGGTCGTCACGGAAGAGAATTTTTCACGGTGTCAACTAATGTCCCAACTAAGGCCGAATGGGTCTTGTAAGTTTGTATGTGCGAGTAGGCAAATCTCATTCAAATAACATTCTGAATTGTATTTTGTACTTTCATTCCTTATATATCATATCCTGAAAACTAAGGCTCATAGAAAAAAAACAATGTCATTTTTGAAATCAGCGCCCCAAATATACTTAAAACAGCATCAAAATCGTTCGCACCATTTTTTTTGTTGGTCTTTGTAATAAAAGCATTACAGATATATGTGAATGGACTTAAATAATACGAGATACTTCATAAAAAAGTATCTAATTAAACCTTCTTTAGAATTTTTACTTAAATCATCATTTCATGAAGTGCATTTTTTTAAAAGTACATTACTAGAAATTTAAATGTTATAAGATAATACAAAATATATAAGAATTTTTATATAATTATATAAATATAGTTTGTTTCCGATCGACAATACTAAATCATTTTTGAATTGTCAAAATAGCTAGAATATAGATACAATTTTTTCGAAATGTTTCTGTACCATAGATGTATATACATTTGTGTACTGAGAATCAACCGCCCATCATCATTATACCGTAAGAGAACTGCTTTCAAATACAAATATTGGGAGTTAAATTTAATCTATGCCGTTGATTAAAAATGATCACCAAGTATGTATTTTTTTTTAAATTCTGTAACTGGGTCTACTTTGGCAGCCCTACTATGCACTAACTCTTGACTGTGTGATCTGTTCCAGTAATTATTGTCGGCGAGCCCAATTACCCAGTTTTGCGATGTCATTAATTCTACGTGCCGCGTACTGACCAATGGTCGAGCGGAGATCGCGGCTGGGATTTCGGTCGAGGGACGAGACTGCTTTCCGAGGTATAAATCGACACGATACAAATGTTTAACAAGAGACTGATGTCTTTGAAATAAAGGTTACATATGTGAAAGGTATTGTCATTTGTTTTGCTATGTAACAATAAGAATCAGCAATTATCCAATGTATCAATAATGCCCAACAAAACTCATGAGGTAAACGAATTTAACTGACCCGTAAACTGTACAACACAACAACCTAGACTTTACACCATTGAACAAATTTAGAATTTTTTAAACGACACAATTGGATCAACTAACAATCAATGCTGATATTTATATTAAGATAAAAATATATTATAGAAAAGCTCATTGATAATTTATGTAAAACAACTCGAGTTTGATGAATGCTGGAAGTTTCAAAGAAAGAAAAATTATGTTTGAAAATTTTACATTGAATTTGTTATACAAAAACTAGTTAAAGAGTAAAAATATTAACTTGTAGGCTTTACTTGTAAGATATTTTCTTCTGCAATAAAATGATAGTCAATAGTAATTTATAACTTATTTGCACTATTTGTAAAAAAGATTAATACTGAAAAATAGACAGAACGACGTCTTAAATAATGTAATTCGTCTTTCTAATGAAAAACAATTTATTTAGTACTTCCGGGAAAAATAATTATTTTATTTCCCCTGTAAATTTTAGTGAATTGCTCATATTTCCATATAAAAACATGATTTTACTATCTTTTGTATTGGAATATTTTTATAACAAAAAAGATTTACTGTACTGGGGAGACATTTTTACAAGCATTGAAATCGCGAACTGTTCTCGTGGTCGTTGTCAAATATATAGTTTGTATTTTCTAGTTAGATTGAATAGCAATAGTTCTGCGTTAGATGATATTGTATATGTTGTGGACAACGCGGCTAGATGATTTACTAGCAGTACGCGTGCTCTGGACAGCTACAATTGGTCTGGGAGGTGGATTCTGAAAAAGGTCCTCATACCTTAGAACTCTGAATTTATAGTGAAAGAGCTAACTATAAATTAAATAAAAAATATAAAATATTGTGTCGCTTTTCGTATTTTATTTAGTTGTAAATTTGGCCTTTATGGTACAACTAATCGAAAACCTTCAAATACCATTGCAAGAATAATTATCTTATGTCAGATTAACTTTGACGTTGTATCAAGACACTTATAATAAATAAACACAGCTAAAAATTTAATGAACATTTTAGATAATAGTTAATGTTTCTGTTCTAAAATATATAGATTTCGTCGGATGTCCACTGATTATGATAAAAGTATTTGAATTCTGGTACATTATATAATATGCAAAATAAAAGATTTTTTCTGTTTAACAGTAATTAGTACAAGGTGTTCTATAAGCTGTTTTGGACGATGCCTATTTTCAGATTTATTTTTATGTACGTTATTATAGGACAATCGAGTGACTGTTTATTACGAATGATTTTTCTGGTCAGCTCTGAGCCTACATCACGTATATGCTGGTAATATGGCATCGGTTTTGTAGTATCGAAATGAACGTCTGTTACATTGCAGCACATGACCAATATATCGGTTGTTAGATCAACCAATGCGCTGTCTGACGTTCGTGTCCGGGTGCCTTCAAATATGAAACGACGTGAAATGATCATTTATCAAATTTGTACTCACATCGTGATCAAATATATTGATTCAAGGGCAGAGATGACATAAGAATAAAAGTTAAAGAAACAATGGATAATAGTAATATACAAAAATAATTTAGTAATAGAATATTTTCAATTCTTTATGGATATCCGTATAATGAATTTTATGATGCAACTTTTCTCGTCTTATATTTCTGAAGTAATATAACATACTATAAAAATAGTAAAAAATAATATGCCCAGTATCATTTCTGAAATGTCGGCATTGTGAATGATACTAGCTTTTCTAATTTGATATCTATTGACTCCATAATGTAACTAAATATTATGTGGATAACCAATGTCTTATATAATCATGCATATTGAAGCATCAGCAAATATTAGTATACGACGGTGGAGACGCCTTGTACCTTTATTATGTATATAAAAACATAGTATTTTTATCAAGAGCTTTTGAACTATTTGAATAAATAGGAAATTTGGTATAGTTTAAAAGTCGCTTAATCTAAATCCGTATTAATTATTCACGATTATTCACATATATCGGGGAGGTTCCACAACTTACCTTAAGGCAACTAACCAATTACATAGTATATTATTTGTTTTAATAAAAATGTCATTCAATTATTTAATAAATAAATTCTAATAAATAAATAAATAGATATAATTGTTACACCAATTAATGACCACAATCAAATATCTAGCAGACTATATTTCATGTTTCACATGGAAGCCATATCGTTCCAGGCATCGATGCAGTAAAATTGTCATGACGCGTTGTCATGCGCTTGTTCCCATGTGACATTCCACAATTGCTGTTCATGTGCAAATCAGCAATAATGAAAGATGATATCTCGTGCGTGCCGTTAGGATAATACATTGCAATCATTCACATGTACGAATTTAATTGGATTGGTATTAAGGGATATAACAGTTTGTTGTTTGATTTAGTAAAGATGTATTTTTAAAGTCGCAGAAATAAATAAGCTGCTGTCTTACACTAAATTTTTACCTATGACCAATCCTCTTTAATTATTTTAAACATTATTTAACATATTGCAGCGTTTATACTCACAATTAGTGAAAGATTTCATGCTATTTAATATTGTGCCTAGCGAAACAAATTAAAAACTATCACAAATGTTCATTACTAGCAACAATTTTATTTTAATTAAAGGGTCAACGAACTGTGATATTATTTCAAGTGGAAGCAAATATGAATTGCCGGAGCAATGTTTATCCTAGACTTTTAATTAATTATATTTCTACCTATGCTAAATCCTCTTTGATAATTACTAAATACCCATACAACTTTTAAATCGAGTTAAAGCTCTTTAACCATTAACAATGTGTCTTTTTAACACAAATCATTGAATATACTGTCTTGCTAACCTATAGATTACATAGTACTACATAGGTAGTACTTACATAGTACTACGACAGCAAATATGTAATATTTTTCACATTCATGATACTTTAGATACATTTTGAAAGCAAACGATATTTAGAACATTTTTTACTCATTGGAAACACTGATTATTATATATTATTTCAGATTCCATATTGAGGTGAAGCCATTTTGCTTTTGAAACGAATTAAAAAGTTCGGTTTTATTAATCACTAGTTACTATTACACTTTCAAGATGTAAATTTACCATATTTTGATGAAAGGAAATAATAAAGATTTATCTTAGACTTTTCGTAATTTAATTCATTTTCAATTTGTTATATATACGTTTTGATATTTGATAAATTTTGTAGATTTGTAGCTTTCATGTTTTGTGAAAGCTGTTTTAGTACTAAGAATGTGTGTTTGAAATTATAAATGAGTCAAAATGAAATTATACTATTTTTAATTCTCTTAGAGCAGCGTTCGGGAAACTTTTTTAATCATTACCCCAAAATATTTTTGTTTAAGTTGATATTACCCTCATACAAACAACTACGTAGCAAATACTGTAAATATCAATTAAGATATACATTCTTTATACTCCCAAAAATGCCACATTTACCTCATTTGGGGTAATTTAC
This sequence comes from Ctenocephalides felis, assembly GCF_003426905.1. Taxonomy (NCBI): domain Eukaryota; kingdom Metazoa; phylum Arthropoda; class Insecta; order Siphonaptera; family Pulicidae; genus Ctenocephalides; species Ctenocephalides felis. The sequence continues at coordinate 15,451,834 of NW_020537324.1, read as the reverse complement.
CCCGGTTCCCCGACGATTGCCTTAGAGTGTCAATAGGTACTATTTCTAGAACCTAAAATCATTTTTCAGATAACATTTAACAGTTTACAGCTTTGAAAAAAAAATTGAATATATATTGCAATACTTTATGTGATTATTTTGATTTAGTGATTTTTACATTTTGAATTTTGATTTTATACAAAATTATACAACTTTACTAAACCATAATTTTATTAAATAAAATAAAACTCTAGTTTTAGTAATCTAATAACAATCCAACAATAATTTTTGACGTACTAATATGATCTCAAAAGCTCCACCGTACTTTGCCTCTTTTAAAAAATGCTGTCAGTCGTAAAGCGAAAAACGTAAAACGAAACGAAAATAACGGCACGCTAATTAGCATTATATGAACGTGTTTGTAAAATTGGAAAAAAATACATGATGATCATTATCAAAGAGCTTTCAGACCACAAAGAAAATACATTTTTTTCACAGGGCCGCGTAAAACGTTCACCGCCCGAGCCGCGTATGTGCAGCTCTAATTAAATCATACGTCCAATTAGCGCTACACGCACGCACACTCGTCAAAACGGGGACATAAATACTGACTAGTTTCAAATCCTGTTGCAGGTTCATATGTTTATGACGAATACAATTCACGATGCAAACTACCATTCACGCCATTGCCAAAACATAACATAATTAATAGACATGATTAATATTTTGATTACAATACCTATAGGATACAAGCTAAAGGCTATTATAATTTTATGGTAGAACGTTACATGGGAGGTGTTGCTCTTGATTATAATAATAACCACTATTAGTGCGTATGTAAATTATACAACGATAATATATTCTGAATAATAATTATATTTTCTGCTAAAATATGTAATAATTTTTTTTGCAGTTTTGATTACTTAATATCACCATCTAGTTGAATTTTTGTACTTCCAAGGCTTGCGAATACATCTTATTTTTGCTGTCACTAAACTACTCAAAGCAATATTAGTACATAATCCTTTCAAATGTGAAATGAATCAGTGCTAGCCTACATTAGCGTCAAATTTAATTAGATGGCTTAGAAAAAACTGTTCTGTTAAGCTTTGAAATTGCTACTTCAACATTGTGATCTGAGAATGAAGTTGATAAAAAAAATATTCGAAGCAAATTTTAATTGAAATCGTTTGAAACAATCTGATCTTTCTATTTTTTATTCAATTTTCAAAACCGATTCAGAATTTTTTGAATGAAAGATTTTGCACTTCTCTGCTACAGAAACGGCTCGACTAATCGTCTCCCAAAACTAATCATTTGACTTTATGAGTTTCATATATTGGCTCTTAAATATTGAAAATGGGTTCAGTGGTTTTGAAAAAACATTAATAATGATTCAAATTTTAGGTCACAACAAAAAAAGAGCTTGTCATTATTTCTATATTTCATAAGTTTTTGAAATTATTTCACTAATTATAGGCTGCTCGTAATATATTAATATGTTCTTTGAAGCCATGACGATTATAAAAAGACACACTAAAATTGTCGAAAAATAAATCCAAATTTTAATTATGAAGAAACAGCACGAGTTTCACCACATTTTTCTAACACTTATTAAATTTTCAAATCCAGTTCAAGGTTTTTGGCTAAAACGTGGACAGAAAAATTTATACTTTTCTGCTAATTATAAAGAAACGGCTTATCTGATAGTTGTGCAAGTTCTCTTATTGACTTACATCAAAGGGATTTTAAATTTTAGAAAATTTAAAAAACGGCTCACATGCATACTCATACATAATTATTTATACATTTTTTTTGCCAATTTGGTCCTAAAAAATTAGGAATGACTGCAATCATAAAAAAAACAAAATTAGCAAGCCGGATTTTCTGGTGAAAGCATAAACTTTGGAAAGTGATAGGTTCGAATGTCCCTGGGCATTAAAATACTAATAATTTAGAGCAAATAAGCTTTTCTTATTTAATGTATACTTCTCATTGCTTGATAATTTGTTGATTATAATTTTTGGGGTATTTTGTTTATTAAATCATGAAGTGTTTTGAAAAAATATAAGTGATGGTATGACGCCAAAAATTAAAACTCTAGGTAAAAACTTTCTTTTTACCTGGTTACCTTTAAAAAAAGGTGAGTAGTATATAATTGAGTAAATAATGTGCAAAAATTGCAGTTTTAAAGTAAATAGAATTTCCAATTACCATAGCAAAATTTTGGGAAATGTCACACAATGTTTCGCCAATGTTTGACATTAGTTCAGATAGCGCGTGTTAAGTAGCAAACGTTCATTTACATCATGTGCAAACAAACTTGCATACAAGTGATATGCAGAGTTGACAGCAAAACACGAATAGAAGTCTCTATCAACGCGCATAACAGGAGATGCTACAATAATACTGCGATAACTCGGACCCATGTTTGTCAAAAACAGTTCTATATCTGTTCGATGAGAGAAATCTAAAAACTATGTTTTGGCAACGTACAAAGGAAACGTGAATCACGTTGTCGTATCGGAAGAATTCTTTGCTAAATTGGAAACAGATGACTTCAGTAAAAAAAGAACGCGGTGATATATTAGTTATTTTTGAATGAGATATTCAAATTTTAATCAAATTACACACATTTTGGATTAAAATCAAACACGACTAGAAAATATTTAGTATTAAGCTAACTGATAGCAAATGTGAAAATATTAGGTATTCAAGTAAAAGTGGCAGCTGATTCAAATTATATGGACGGTTTACCCACTGCAAAGCATGCCACATAGAAATCATCATTTCTAATCTGAAACAGAGATTTAAAGTTTTGATGTGTTATTTCTACCCTTTCCAAATAAATAGTTTTTTGAAGTTAAATTTTAACTTTTTTAATTGAAATGACTTTTGCGAGATAGGAGTTTGTGGTAAGAAGGTGAATTTAGGGCTGCATGTATTCTTATATGAAAAATAATTATAAAATTGGTCCAAAGTCAGCCAACCCTTATTACATAGGGGAATAAAAATAGATGTTATCCTATTCTGTCATACTGAATGCGTTTAAAATTATAAAAAGATCGATCAAGCCCGTTTTATAGCAGTATTGCCACTTACATCATATGATATATTATATATATATATATATATATATATATATATATATTAGGGTAGATCTTAATATGGACATTTTCGAATTTCTTTGCTCCCAAGGTCTCAAATGGTTCTAAGTTGATAAAAAAAACAATTCTCTGAAAGTTTTAGCTCTTAATATTGTCTTTTAGATAGTGCGCAATTCAATCAAACTTCGTATGGAAATAGCATAGAAAAAATTTTGAAAATTAAAAAAAAAAATTTTTAGGTATAACTTAGCGACAAATGAATTAAAAGTGAAAATTCGTGTCATTTTTTATTGGAAATTCGACGCCCTGAAAAATTTTTGAAAATTTTTTCATGCTATTTTTATACAAAACTTTGATTGACTATCTAAAAGACAATATTAAGAACTAAAACTTTCAGAGAATTGTTTTGTGTCGATTTGGAACCATTTGAACCTCTGGGAGCAAGAAAATTCGAAAATGTCCATTTTAAGGGACACCCTAATATACACATGCACATACATATACATATACATGTATACATATATATATATATATATATATATATATATAAATATATTAATATACATATATATAACGTTTTAGCTGACAATGAAATCTAGTGTTGATACAATAATGTGACAAATCCGATTAGTAACTGTACATTCAAATAAAAGATTTAAACAAATATTGTTTGAAAGCTCGGGCTGTTAGCAATATAAAATAATTTGAAATGCAAACTAATTATTTTTATAAAAATACATAATATTGTATAATTAATTATTTGTGAATAATTTTCTTTACTTAGAATAATTTTGAAAAATAATTATAAAACGCACTATGCATTCCATTATTTACAAAGATAAAAATGTGTATGACATAAAACAAATGTAAGATTTTAATCAGACATCAATCATATTTGAAATAACGGAAGAACTATTCAAAAATACGCTTGAAAAAGCTCTACCTTCTAACCCCTTTTCCATTCAATCATACAAGTCGAACAATTTATTTCCTCCATTCCAACATTCTACAAAGTCACCACCACGACGGATGTTATCCGTTAAAAAAAATCTTTTCCATGGCTATTTACCATAAATATGAATCTTAATTTTCATTATTAAAACAGCAGCTAAGTTGAAAACTGCATCGCGCGAAGCGAAGTAGAACAAAAAAAATAGGTCGGACAGTGTGTACTGCATAGGGAACGGTGTACAACAATTTTACATCGGATATACATACCGCCAACGCCGGCTGCCGTATGGGGCGTTCATTATTATTAATGTGTTTTTTTTTAATGCGGACCGACCGCGCGAGTTTAGAGGATCCGAGTGTGTGTAACACTCGATGGCTAGGTACTAGGTACTAGCAATAGGTGCGATTGTGTTTCTGTGCGTAGTTGAAGGGAAAAAAGCATATCTTAGGTAACAGTTTTTTTTACAAAATAATTAAATAGCAATCATAAAATAGAAAATTCTATAAAAACTATTGTGTTGGTTTTTAGAATTTCAGCAATAGTATTGTAATTCTACATACATGGCGTGAATCTATATTATATAGATTTTGACGCAGCATCATAATCACTGGTCTTCAGTGACGACTTATAAGGTACGTCCAGTCCTCGGTTCATCGTAGTTTAACGCACTTACTACCTGAACCGGACTTTCGTGGTTGCCCATTTGGTATACCCAGACCTCAGTGTTTATTGCTGACACAAAAAATAATTTGGAGCCTAGACTTTTTATTGGAATTCAATTCAACCTCTCCTTGTCCGTTAACTCAACAAATCGTCTTTTGATGCCACCTCCCATTATCGGTGACAGGGTCGAGTCAGAACAAAATGGTGACATAAATTATTTATTGGATTCCACAATTCTGGACTCTTATTTTAAATAGTGCATTCCAAACATTAAGTAATTCTGTTAGAACTAGTACCAATTAATGATGATGGTAGTGAAAATGGTGAGCAATTGATAAAAGTGTTTGTCACAGAGCCACTAGGATTCGAGAATCCGATATATGATCCAAAGGGCTACTGAAGTCGACAAGATTATTTTAATCATTGTGAAAATTCATATTCTTACAGAGCGCCATCTGTTTACCCAAAATATTGTAGAAATAAAAATTACTACAGTAGCTAACCCCAGTGGGCTACTCCATTTTGCATTGATCGAAGATATACATTAGATCGAAGATATGCTTCTTCAATCTTCTAATAGCTGATGGTTCCAATATCCAGTTAATGCAGGGTTATTGTGGTTGACAATTTTATCGTGATGGAATCCACTTCCGTTTTTCATCATTTCCTGGACAATATAAATTCTCAGATCAGGGGGCGTCCATTGATCACGTGAGGTTTTAGGGTGTTGACAAAACAACACAAAATAATACGTGGGGGATACTTTTTTTGAAAAAATCCCAACATTTTCAGAAAAAAATCAAAACTCTTTTCACGTAACTAAAAATACATGTGATGTTTGGATGTTAGGAGGGGTTTGATTTTGAATATCACCACGTATCACCAAGGAAGAAGGGTGGTATAAAAATTTTTAAAAATTCGATCACGTGATTGATGAACACCCCCTTATTGTGTATTATTTGGTTACTACAAGATGCATTTGCAATACACCTCCGATTAAATTTAAATTGTATCCCGGTTAATAATGTTGGTCAAACAAGGCCGATTTGCACATAAAAAGTTCAGCATGCAATGCATTAAAATTAATCCTATGTATTGTTTAAGTGCTTTCATCTTCAATAACGACCAAACATGCGATAAACGAGGCTTTTTATCTAAACCTATTTATTTACCATACATAACAGTAAGTGAAGAAACAAATAGAATCTAATTTCTCGAACTGAGTTAAAAATTTGCTTCTTTGTTGATAGCTTTAACTTATGTACCTTTATACATTCCTTTATTTTGCATTGGAGTTAATCTTAAATCTATGCCTAACATTCCAAATCTGATGTTTTGAAGATTTTTCACAACACATGTTAAATCGTAAAAGAAATAAAGAAATTAGCAAAACAAGTTGGTATAATAATAGTACTAATTTTGCTGAAGAACAAAAAGACCTTACAAGGAAGTTTTCAAATATAATAGACCTTTGACTATTATGTATAACATTCCAAACTTGATGCTTTGGGGGTTTTTATCCTAAATATAGATGATATTGCAGAAAAAATAGCAAAATAAGCAAAACAATCTAGTTTAAAGGAGACAATAAAAAAGATGCCAAAGAAATAGTTTGTAAAAGAGTAGCTATTCAAGAAGAAAAATTATTGAAAGTAATAATTTCGATTAATAACAGTAAAAGCTCCCAATTGAGTTCGTGAATCATCGACCACTATGATTTACTAGATGGTCCATTTAAAAAAAAATGATCAAAATTTTTACAAAAGTTTAAAGATGCAAGGTGCACTAATCACTCATCAAAAACTTCTAAAAAGACTCACAGTCAGAGATAAAGGCAAACATCGTTAGATACCTTTTTGAGAAATAGGCGAAAAATAGGAATGCAGAATGGACTAAATGATATAACTCAATTATGAATTGATAATAGTATTAGTAATTTTAATACATGTTCAAAGTTTTATTTCTCTTTCCCTAACCTTTTCTTTGATAACTTTTACGTTTTCTTTTGATTCACTGTCTAGTTATTTCTATACTGTTTTTCTTTCAATTTGTATTCCACTGAGGATGATATAGGAACATTTGTCCAAACATATGATTTTATAAACTTTGCAAATTTTTGTTTGAGCTATTGCTTTGTGGAAGGGCATACCTGTAGTTGATTATTAATATTACAAATAATCATTATAATCCAAGTCATCAAGAACAAAAGTTTCAAAAACTTTAGCGCCTCATTCCGTGGAGTTCATTCTAATGTAATTGCACAAATTATTCACCAGCTCTTCCCCTAAGAGGTTTACACGTTGGAGTGTATATACGTTGTATTACAAGTGGCCGCTTATCTTCTATTTTCCGGTGTTCTAACCCTCGACCGCCCTAGCAGGGGTTGAGAACAACGCAGGGCGAGACGGCCAGAATGAAAGAGAGGTTTGACCGGATAGGTAATTTGATGTCTCGGACGATTTATCACCCTGGTTTCCGTTTCTCGAACGCCGACCTATGCGCTCTCTTCCCCGGACTGACGTACACACTTTTCCTCATCCCTCTTCGGTGGGGTGAGGGCGGTTTACCTTCCTAACACAAGCGCGAATGAAGCTACCCTCGCGGTTCGTCTGATAAACTACGCCTGGCCCTGCGACCTCACGACGCGTCGGGGTATATGGACATATGTTTTGCATGCTTTTACTCACACTAATATATTATGGGGGTGGTATACTTTGGAGAGTATTTGAAAAAAAACTGATTAAACAGGGAACAGAAAAACAATTTTATTATTTGATTTGTTAGATTGAAATAAGCACTTGAAATAATAAATCTTTTAGAGATATAAACGTTCCATAGTACCTACTAGAAAAAAATAAAGTGTAAATTCTGTACAAGCACCTTGTGTGTAATCTATTTTGTGGTACTGAATTTTTTTATATCAAATAATACAATGAAAATAAATTATTCAGCCTAAAAATATATTATGTGTAATTAGTGAACTAAATGCACCCCTAGGGGTCCTTTCAACTTTCAAGGGGTCCACGGCAAGAAAAACAAAATTTGGTGGTCCACAAAATAAAAATGGGGGTCCACGGCATATTTAGAAATGATTTAAATTTAAAATGTTAGTATTGAGTTAGCCACTCATCAACCTCGCATATCTCAGAAACTATTGAATGTTCCAACTTTAAATTTTGGTTACAATCTTGATAAAGTATAGTGACAATGTATATCATGTTTCATTAAAATCGAATTATGCATTTTTGAAAACGTACAATCTGTTTCAATACTAGCATTGAGAGCAGAGCCAGCCACCCATCAACCTCGCATATCTTAAAAACTATTGAACGATTCAACTTTAAATTTTTGTCAAATATTTAGTAAAGTGTAGTAACAATGTATGTCATGTTTCATCAAAATAGAATTATGCATTTTTGAAAACGTACAATCTGTTTCAATACCAGTATTGAGAGCGGAGCCAGCCACCCATCAATCTCGCATATCCTAAAAACTATTGAATGACTAACTGTAAATTTTGGTCACGAAAATTAAAAAGAAGAAAAATATGAATTGGGCTCAAAATTGCTTCCCCTTTTACCATTTTCTCTAGATCTGTTTCCCAGCGACCATATACCGATCTCAGATCTCAAAAGGATACTTGCTGTGAAGAAATGTTACCAAGTGATGAGATGATAGTTGAATTTTGTGGCAAAGTACAACTCGTACTAAAAAAATGGTTTCGAAAAGTTTGAAGTTCGCTATAATTTTTATATCGTCTTCGAAGAAACTACATTGCATAAAAAAAAGAAACTTGGCAAATAATTGGTTTTTCTTAGTTATCCTACAGATTTATTCAGTGATGTGAAATATATCGTTTCCAGATATTTGACGGGTAGTTTTAATTTCAGTCTCAAGCATTGCGAAGATTTGATTTGAATCTATACTTTTTGAGAACGCGGCACAATCCGGCCCGAAATATTATTTTATAAAAACCCGGATCACCAGATGAAAATCCGTGACTATTCCGGCGAAACTGGTACGTGTAGTCACTTTAATTAGGGGGTCCATAACAAAACAAAAAACATTGCAAGAGGTCCACGGCACAAAGAAGTTTGGGAACCTATAGTCTAAATTGTACACATGTCTACTTTTGTACCGGGCCACCTGTTCATTTTTTTACCTGCCAACCTGTTTACATTTCTACCTACCTTGTCTACCTGTCTACCTATCTACATGTCATTTGTGTATTAATGACTTTACTTGTATATGAATCAATATTTATGATCATTTCAGACCACAAAATCTCAATTTTTTACTATTTTTCCTGCAATTCCAAAACCGGTAAAACTGCCTTCGCAAAAATGTAATCAATTCTTCATTTCATCAATGCAAGTAAAATGTTGTTTGAATCATGCATTCAATGTAGAAAAAATATTTTCGTCAAATAACCAATATCAAAAATACTTCAATTATAAACCAGTCATTTGAATGAAGTTCCACAAACCGAAATATTTCCAATACAAATTGTTCAAAAACAAAATTTATCATACTTAGTAACTCCATTCAAAATGTATCATTTAACTGAACCACATTTATAAATGTAATCAACTGCATCTACTTCATTTTACAATTCGATTATTTATAATTTATAAACTCCAACAAATTCATAATAGTAGATTTATTGGAAAATAAATTCGATTCCCGCATTCGGAATAGACTAATGAATCATGAAACACATTTTTCATTTTTTATCCGCCGTCGATTTAACAACAACTATTCATAATTTTATGAAAATGCATATCATTTTAATTCAAAGCTATTAATACTATAAAATGGCATATCTATATTGCATAATTAAACAATCTTGTCCCCTGCAGCCGGATCATCCATCATCTGCCCCAAACATGTGAGTTATTATATGCAGTGTGAAATTCCAACGTACATACGAATGGTATGTGAATTATATTAATGCAATGGAGGGGTAGATCATCAATATTAATTAATTGAATTAAATTGTATCACGCTCCTGGAAGTGGGTCACCGGTTGAATAATTGGGCGAACACGGAGTGACCTTTAATTAAACTTTGGACATAATTTAATAAAAACTGAGCTTTAGAGGAATTTATCATTTAATATAGTTTGAAGTCAATTGGTTAAAAGATATTGGACCACTTTTCATTATTAAAGTATTTTATGAAAAATTACCTAATATGTTCAATTTTTATTTATTTTTAATTTTTATAGTTTATAGATCAAAATGAAAATAAATTAAATAAATTATAAAACTAGTGGGGCGCATGCCATCGTGCCTTAAGGCAAATTGCTGGAACTTCCCGTACCAATTTTTTTTTTTTAAAGATTAACATTTATGAAAAAAATTTACTCTGAAAAAAATTAGATTTTTGAGAAACTATAAATTTTTGACAAAAATTTACTTTTTTTTTGAAAAAAAGACGTTTTGAAGAAAAAATTATTTTGGAATATTTTGGAAATTCTGAACTTTTTTTCAAAGCAATTGTATTGCTTTAACAGCATAAAAGCAAAATATCGAAGCGCGTAAGCGCCGCGTCGCCGTCTAACGGATAAACATTGGTACGGAACCCATTGGAATGTAAACAAAATTTATACTTATTGTTAAAATCTCTAAAAAATATCTGATAATTTGATGTGCATATGTCTAATGATCATTTTTGACCGCCAAATGGCATATTTTTTACTTTTTTTTACTAGATCTCTGAAGCCGCTAGACCTGCTTTCATAAAAATTTGACCAGTTCTTCATCTTGTTAGTACAAGTAAAATGTTTTTTGAATTATTAAAATCAGATTTTCATTTTCGATTTTTTTGCGATTACTACCTACGGGAAGTTAATAAATCTTGAATTAATTTGGGGGTTACCAATTTGGCACTTGGGCAAATATAACAAACTAATTTAGCATTCAGTTATTATTGAGACTTATTAAAGATATTCATTGTAGGATATGATAAATAGAAAAAACTATGAAGATTATATAAATTTATGTATAAAATTTTTATTTTTTTTATTACCAATTTCAATAAAATGGTAATCACATCATAGCATAATAATAATGGGTAATACTGCCTTGGATAGGTCCGGGAGCTGAGTTAAACTCCAACTCGACTCAAGAAAGAATAGTATTAGAGAATTGCCATTGCCATTCCACACCGCAGTGCTCGAAATGGGTGATTTTCAATTGGAAACATATTTTTTATCTATATTTTCAAGTAAAAATTGATATGACTACTGCATGGTATTAGGTTATCCACAAAGAGGGTTTAAAGTCACAACCCTGCTCATACTCACATCGTTATATATCTGTGATTTTTAACCGCTTTTGTTATTATAATAGAAAATATAATCTATCTATTCTAAACTATATCAAATATTTGAAAATAGAGCTTATGTACTTGCATTAAAATCACTAATTATTTAAAATTTACGTTGAACAATAATTAGAAAAATTAAAGCTTTTAAACGATTTTAATTTTATTTCTGAACATCCGAAAAACCATTATAATAAAAATTCCCCTGAAGCTCTTAGAAAGCAATAAAGCGGTTGGATTGGAATCTCTACTTGATGCATTTTTTATTATTATAATTTCTCTAATACTGATAATATATTTTTAATTTGTTGCAAAAATACCGAGAAAGGCTATCACCTGGCTACAATTATATCTGTATTTTAAGCAAAAAATAATATCATTAGAGCTTGATATCAGGCTGGTGAAGATGAAGTGATTGAAAGCTCTTACCGCTAGGCCAAGAAAATCTTTTCAACGCATCAAATAAAATTGAAAACAGACAGTACAAATATGAATTACAAAATTGCATTAAACATCTTATTCCAAAATATAGAGTGACAAAGACAATGTAAAAATTAAATAATTAGCCAACTAATATTTCTATCTAACAGTATTACATATTGCTATTTTAGATTAGTTTCCTCTTGTGCATTTTTTTAATTCATTTATGTATAAATAGATTACACTATCACATGAGCAAATCACTGTACATAATTAGTCGAAGTCGAGAGATAGCGCAGTAACGCCCGCACATTGATAATGTACACCTACCAAAAATCTGATTACCGAACGGCAATGGGTAAACGAAGCTCGCCGCACTCTGCGGCTGTACACACCAGGTAACTCGATAGACAGCGCGCCGATAAAAAGTAACCGTCATGGTAATGTAGCGATTTATTTGAGATAATAGCTAAACCCTTTTTACAATATTAAATACGCCTAATAGCTGAATATTTAATATTGGGAAAAAGATGATTATGATAAATTAGAAGAAAGTAAGAAAATATTAAAATTCGAGAAGATCAGAATTAAGTTCAATTCAATTTGAATAAAAAATAAGGAGTAAGAAAAAAAACAAGATTAGAATTCAAGAATGGCTCGCCCGTAGGAAAGCGGTTAAGAGAGACGGGACTTATTTCAGAGGTCTTGGGTTCGATACCCACTTCGAGCAGCCTGTTGTCAGGCAACAGTGACAACAATTTTCACTTCGAAATATAAATAGCAATATGTTTCCAAGTGAAAATAGCCCTCACCCGGCATTGTTGCACCATACTTGCCCTATTACAGAGATTGTAATAAAAATTTATCATACAGAGATGTGACAACTGTTCGGGTTGCCGTCTGTAATAAAAACAAACGTAGTTTGTAAGATATTGATCACAACAGATCATAGAATCTGTAAGTTCTGATCGCTGTTCAAATAAAATTTAAAAAAAATATTTCAAGATCAGATTAGAAAAAAAAACAAGAATGAAGAAAGCAGTTAGAATAACATTAAGATAGAATAGGATATAAATGAAAAAGAGAGTATATAATATATCTGCAAGATATTGTAAAAGAATATATAAAAATTATATAGAATATAAATAAAAATGATATGTAAGCACTTGTTAATACAAGTCTATAACTGATTAAAATAAATAAATCCACTAGTGGCGCGTGACATAGTATCTTAAGGCAAATTGCTTTAACTTCCCGTTCTGGTTTTATTTTGAAATCGACGTTTTGAAAATTTTGAAATATTTTTTTTTATTTATATTTGCAAATTATATTTTATCGTTCTTATACAACATTCAGTAATTTTAATGGTATATTAAATATAGGAAATAGGTCGAAAGGTCACCCATTGGTGATCCGATTCGGTGTTGGAATTTTGAAATATTTTGAAAATTTTGAAACCCATTCAAATCGGTTGATCTATAGTTGTTGGTTGTCCATGCAAAATATCGAAAAAATGAGTTTAAATTATATAAGTAAACTTTAAACATTATAAATTTTGGTACAAAAACCAAAGAATTGGAAACAAAATTTATACTTAAATATTAAGTATAAAAATTTATACTTATAAAATTTGATGTGCATATATCTAATGATCATTTTTGATCGCAAAATGGCATTTTTATTTATCTTTCACTTCTCGTTCTCCAAAACCACTAGACCTGCTTCACATAAACTTTACCAATTCTTCACTCCGTCCATATAAGTAGAATGTTTTTTAAATTATTCAAATCGTACGCTCCGTGCCCTCAAAAACTGATTTGTTATTTTTGGCACTTTTTTCCCTGTATCTTGGAAATGGCTAGACCTGGCTTTGCCCAAATTAATCAACACGTTTCCTTGTCAATACGAAACAAATGTTTTTTGAACCGTTGATTCGAAAACGTCGACAAAAAATTGTATCCAAACAAAACCGCGCTTCGATATTTCTTTTCTTAGGTACGCAGCGCAATTTAACCGCTTTGAAAAAATCGAAACACTCAAAAAAAAAAATTTCATAATAATAAATAAAACATAATAAATAAAATATAAATTAAAATAAATTTTCTGGTAATTTTTGAATAAATAAAAAATGAAATGTTTGAGATATCATTAGAATTTTAATCAAGTTTTTAAAACTCTTGGTTAAATGGAATAAAATTATAATAAAATGAATTAACCTTTTCGATACGGGCGGTGTATATATACGGTGGCTTGCATATATGTATAAATATGTAAAAAAAATAAATAAATATGTATATATGTATGGACATATGGAACAGAATTATCTGAATTGTACTTAAGGAAATGTAGATATAAGAAAATTTTAAGGTAATGTTGAAAGGCGTAATAGCAAACACTAAAGACTTCCACACTTTTCGGTGCGGTGTCCCGTTCATTGGTGTCGCTTCGGTGGAATGCACTGCCGTCAGGAAAGGGTTAATATTAAAATTGAACCTACCTCATGATTTTTTCAAACACGTTTGGAATAGTCAAATTCAAAAAAATCTTGTTTTGCATAAATCTTGTTTGTCACAGTTATTATGCAAGAAATATAAAATGAGCAACTGAATTTGCTGAGAAAATGAAAAATTCTCTGAAAGACTGCTCAGGTAATATTAACGATTCTCTAGATGTGAATTACTACCGATTTGAGTAACTTACTCGCAGCTGTTGGTTTTAGGGCGTCAAAAAGCAAATACAGAATCGCGAGTGCAAAACCAAACCAAATCAAACCAAACCAAGCCAAGCCAAGCCTGACGATGATTTTATTTAGCCGCACATGCAAAGTCCGCATTATCAGATCGATACGCCACCGCTTTGCGAATGCATTTCAGTGGCGCATTTCCATCGCACCGGAAAGAATTGTGCGGCGTGTACCAGCCTTACACTGTTTTGTCATGGCAACGAGCTTTTTTAGTTGAAAAAGTTGCCTGATTTATGGATTTGCGCATTCAAAAAGCAGTAAAATGACATACAATAAATTTAATGCATGTCTGTATTATATGCCAATATCTTCAAGTTCTTGAGAATTTACATTTCTATTGAAAGAAGCAAAAACAAATGATTTTAATATTGGAACGGAAGAAAACCTGTAAGTTATGTTTTTTTTTCAATTCTAAAATTTCTGGATCCACAAAATGTCATTTATTATTGTTGATGAATATATCATATTCTCATATTGTCTAGAGTTGGTTCCTTTAATACTTCATTTGTTTATTTATCTGTTTATTTGCTATTTTATATGTCTAATCAGAACATCAATATAAAAGATTGAATTATTTAGCAACGTATCATATTATCAGTAATTCTCATAAAAGAATAAAATTTAATATTGATAAAATCAAATTTAGATTTTTTGCATATTTGTTATATATGTCATCTTTATTTTCTATTCTAATCTGTCTATGAAGTCAATTAAAATAGGAATTTAATTTGATGTATTTACTCTCTATATATTCTCTTTAAAGATTTCGGCTTTTCAAAATACCCCATTTGTTCGGAATATAGAGCATTTTACGCCTGTAATCTGCGGTTACTAACTGTGTATTTTCGCACACATTTACGCAAAGGAATGCCTACTCGCATTTCTAAAGAGAGAGCTTACATAACCCCTGTTCAAGCTAAAAATCGTATAAGAAAATTATTAATTTCAGTGTACGCAAATCAGCACATTATGAAAAAACTACAAAAAAATTCCTCGTAAAAAACTTCTATGATGAAGGAGTTAGTTAAAATATATTATGTCACACACAGATTTGAATCGGAATCTATTACTATTATCATTAGTTTCCATTAGGGTAGTAAGTTACAGTAAAAAAAATGTGAAATATTTTTTTTGCGTATCTTTACGTTTCAGAGGTTTCTAAACATTTTGGCTGAACTCTTTTTCTGAACATTTTCTGAAACAAAATGGTGTGTACCATTTTTCATGAACGACTTCGAGAAAAGTATCAACCGATTTGATTGATTCAAAAAGTATTTGATTCATATTGACAGAGAGGTGTGCTGATTAGTTTTGGAAAAGACAGGTCCAGCCATTTTGGAGATACTAAGCAAAAAGTGCAAAAAATGGCAATTTAGTTTTTGAGATTTTGACAGTTTTTACTACCACTTTATATGAAAACTGCTATATATAGCCTTGTCACAATATTGCTCTATCTTTTGGAGGAATCAGCCCCATATAGCCTCAGTACAATAGTCTGTTTTGCAGTATTTTTCCTATTTTTCTGAAATTGATGCAGCGTGGCCTGATTGCACAACAACTACATAGGGTTTTGAAAGTTTTTAGTACCACTTTATATGAAAACAACTACATAACATAGCCTTGCCATAACATTGGTCTATTTTACGGCACAATCGGCCCCATATAGTCAGTGCAAGAGTCTGTTTTGCAGTATTTTTTCTATTTTCCTGAAATTGATGCAGCGGATCGATCAATTATCGCAAATGGCCTACCGGAGCTTTATCTATGTTAGCATTTAGCATTTTACACGAACTCACGTACGGCGTGTAAGTGAATGCGTGCCTGTGCACGTGCACGATAAATGTTCGGGAATTTGAAAACGCTGCAGCGTTTAATTAATGCAGCGGCCCGTGATAATCTATTCAAATGCGTAGGAGAGCGCCGGCTCGCGGCAGCACGCCCCTAACTCGATATTCGTACAGAGCCGTTCGCGATTATAAAGAAATTCAGAAAAAAATGAAAATTTTTGGCAATCAACAGAAGGAATATTTCATTCTAAGTTTAGATTTTGATTTTTACAATTTTGCTAAACAAATGTTTTTCAGAACATACATTAAATATAATAAACATCGTGTGAAATCGGTTGCTGAGTTTGAAGTTCATCATACCGCAAATAAATCTATTGTAAATTATATTTGTCATGAGCAGTTTATAGGATATTAAAATTAAAGTAGTTCTGATTGCTGTTAAAACAATAAATAAAAAAATATTTCTCATGGGAGTGCTGCGACATCGAGCGTCATGATATTTTGGTTTGTTTGAAAATGTATATATCGTGAAATTTTTATGAAATCAATGCTCTTTAATCACTTATAGAAAGATCAAATGAAAATGCGTAATAGTGTCTCATTTAAAAATCTTTATGATACAAATGTTCATTATTTTCTGGCAAAAAGTTCTACTCACAAAGAGAACCTTAAGTTTAGTCTGCTAGGATTTTGATGAAACTTCTTATGGTGATAGAGTTGATAGTCTTTTTCAAAACTTAAATTATTTTTTATAGCTAAAAGCCTATAATACTTGAAATTGTTGGGATTGATTATCAAATCTATCGGCATGCAAAGTTTCATCAAAATCGCAGAAGAGTAATTCTGAGGTTCACCTTGTGGACTGGATTCCAATGCTATTAGAAAAGTTTTCAAAAATCTAGCAATTTCTTCACTCATAAAAATTTGAACCATCTAAGTTACAAATATAATGTTTATGAAACATTGCGCTATAAGTTACGATTATAATAAAATATTTTTAGTATAGATAAGTAGAAATAAATTTTTACATTCTGCCTAAACATATTATAGAAATAAATATAATTGAATAGTATTTTTATCCACACTAAAATTGTATTTTCTAAATCAATTTCGCTGAAGTTGTATCTACTATAACGTTTCATTGCAATAGTTTGGTATCTGTTTCTAGGCTCAAAGCTCTTGTACATTATTGCTAATCAATAATAGGTTTATAATCCATTATTTGCATGTCATAAAATTTTATTTACGTTATTATGACATCTATTATCATCAAATGGTTACCGTTGTAGGTGGCTTGTGTGAGGCAATTTCTTGGAAAGACAGATTCGTGCGGGGTGTAAATAAATATATGTTACACGTTTGTAAAAAATACATTAGTATATTACTTATATTCATTGTTAATGGAGAAATAATTAATAATTATATTAAATTCTTTTGAAATAAAAATAGGAAAATAAATAAAAACGCGCTAATGTAATTAACAACTGCTTTATGGCTAATGAACACTTGATTAAGGACAATAAACCAATAAATAAAAAATTAACTATCAATTAAAAAAATCTGCTAAAATTTATAATATTCTCTAATAGTATCAGAGTTCATATTGAAAATGTTATCAAGTCTCACAACATTTTACAAAAAAAAAGATGATTTAGTTTAGCCACCATGGAGTTTCCTTCCAAGAGTCATCTAATTTTAAATATTTTTATTTCTCTATTAATTTCAATTACTAATTGCAATAAATAATAGCGATTTCTTTATTTTACCGACAATATTACATTATTCTAAACAAATTTTTCCCATAACAATATCAGCACATATTTATTTTTTTATGAATTATGAAGATATGACAAATAAATATTTGATAGATTTGAAGGTATTAGAATATGGTATTTTGAGCAGTTAAATAATCATTGAATAGAAGTTAATGAAACAAATCTGGCTGGCTTGTATCATGTTAATATTAAGGAATTCAAATATCAAATGTTATTTGCATTCTTTTCAAACTAGAATAATTTTAATAGTCTTGGTAAACCAATGAAAAATTAATTTTTTCTAAAGAAAAATGACAGATATTGTCAATTTTGGTATCGTGCAATGTCGAGGGTTTCTTTGACTAATCTATTGAATACTAATATAAGTACCTATACGTATAGTGTAGTTATTTCTCTAGAATTCTATTCACGTAGACGTAACAAATTTCCACCGCTAATATCAAACGTTTACTAAATTATATACAGCGATTAAATAATGGTCTACTTTTTAGCCTGTGCGTGAGGGTATTTTACGCCACAAATCAACACAGCAAGTGGCATAATGAGAAGGGTAGGAGAGAGAACATAACATTTTTTAAAAAATAAATAAATACCCCTCGAATAGTTCGTGTATACCAGCGTCGAAATTAGGAAGCAGATATGTATCGCTAGTATATTACTTATCAGGAAGTGTGCTATAATATTCTTCACGGTTCGGGCACGCCACGCGGCTAACAACCTCCTCTGATAAACTAACAACAAGCTGCCAACGACTCAGACATCAAGTGCCGCAACTTTGATCGCTTCATATACTCTTTTGCAATATAATTACTATTATGCAGTTCAAATAAGACGATAAGTCTCGGCTTTCAACTGTAAGACACTTGGAAAGATTTCTTTAGAAGAAGTGTACAATATAAAATATAACTAGTGGTGCATTGCATGGTGCTTTAGGGCGAATTGCTTAAATTTCCTGCACCGTAATTTGGAATTATCAAAAGTTGCAACATTTTTTGAAAAAAATATTTTTTCTTTGAAAATTTTGAAATTTTTGAATCTTCAACATTTTTGAAAAATTTGATTTTTTATTACTCGTTACTTAATCGTCTTTTTTGATAAGTCGGAAAGTTTTTGATACGATAAGTCTCAAGTTTTCAACTATAATACACTTGTAGAGCATTGCATTAGGAAAGTGCACAATGTAAAATATAACTAGTGGCATGGTATCGTGACTTAAAGCAAATTGCTGGAATTTTCCATACCGTAATTAAAATTTTTTACAAATACAACATTTTTTTAAAAAATGTGTTTTTTAAAAAAAAAAATTGAAATATTTGATTTTTTTAACTTAGAGAAAATCGACTTTTTGATGACTCAGAAGTTTTTTGAGTGTACTGAACTTTTTTCAAAGCGATCGCGGTATGTAGCTGTTTTATAGAAAAAGCCATGACACAGAGTCTTACGGTTAAATATCATAAATCTTGGTACCGACTCTTGGAAACAAATTCTGTACTTATTATTAAAATCTCTATAAAATATCGATAATTTGATTGTACGTCTGATGATCATTTTCAACCGCCAAATAGCTTTTTTCTAACTTTTTCTCTTAAGTTCCAAAACCGATGGAGCTATTTTCCGAAAAATTTAATTATATCTTCATTCCATCAAGGCAAGTGAAGGTATTTAGAATCATTCATATCGGTCACTCTGTTCAATTAAAAACCGGATTGCCATTTTCAGCACTTTTTGTCTAGTTTCTTCGAAAGGGCTAGACCGACCTTCGCCAAAAAATAATCAGCACGTCACTCCAATCAATAGCATTCGAATGTTTTTTGAATCATTTAAATCGGTTGATTCGTTCGCTCAAATTAGAATTATAAATTGTATCCGCACGTACATACACATCCACGCACACGCACACACATTCACATCAGTGTTTGCTAAGGTACTCCAAAATGTTTAAAAACCTTCGAAACGTGACAATATGCATAAATTTTCATTTTAGTTTGTTTTTGCAATTACTAGGGAACTTACCATAAGGGAAGTTAAATAGTCCAGATTCTATTGTTTAAAAAAATGTTGAAAATTTTATATTTGGTTTTTCAAATCTCTCCAGGCTTCAAATTCTACTTTTTTTAGTATTATATCAACAGCGATTAGGTTGAAGGTTCTCTAAATTCTTGAAAATGATTATTTGATTTAATATTGAAGTTTTGTAGATTGTAACAAACAGTTATACGGCCTATATGTGATGAATTTTAGGTAATTAATAGTGTAATATTGATGAATATTTTTATGCTGCATTATTTTTACTTGAAAAATTTCAGATTTCAGATTTAAGTTTAACAATGCAGTAACGTAAAAAAATCATATCTCTTAGTCCCATGTTTAGCCGATCCAATTCTATTCCTCTATCGGTAATCTTTTACCGTTTGTATTTTATTACAGAAAAATCAATCTCCCTAATCCTTACACATCGAGGTATAACACACAAGACATTTGTGAGTTTAGAAAAGTGAAAAGAATGAAATAGTCGACAGAAAGAAGTTAGATTAATACATTTATATATAATGAAATAGCAGTTTTTGACATAAGGCATTAATTCACCGTGCCCCATGGCTCCTTGCGTGCGTGACGGGACTTCGTCTCAGTTATTATACGTCGTTTTACACAATGTTAATGATATTTTTGTTTGATATATTTCAATTATATACATTTCTTTGTAAACTGAAATTATTAAAATATTTGTTATAATAAAACGGCATTAGAATTTTATGTTAATTGCTTCAGACCTAAAATTGTTTGGCAGGTAAAAATTACTGATATTTGTTACCATGCATTGCAATTGTGTACAAAACATTTTATTATGAAAAAAATTTTGGTTTCCAATATTTGGAATCTTTCATACGACAGAAATTACTAGAACTTCCATGGCATTAAATCACTTATTTGCATCAGGGGATATAGCTCAGTGGTAGAGCATTCGACTGCAGATCGAGAGGTCCCCGGTTCAAACCCGGGTGTCCCCTAACTTAATTTTTAAATATTATGAATATTTAAAATATTTTTTTTAAAGTTTATTTAAACACAGTACCAAATATTTTTTTGCATTAATTATGGTTATTATTCTAATGTCATAAGTTTAAACGAAAATTATATGAAATTTGACAAATAATTTTTGTTTCGGTTAGCAAGTGATAGTATACAGTATAATGACTTTAAAAAAATCTGTTCCCACACACACACATATTTTTTCCAAATTCGATTCAGAATGGCTTGAAACGTCGAGAAAACATAAAATTAGCGTATCGGATTTTTTGTTGAAACATGAACTTCTTTTTCGGGAAGTCAAAAATATATATTTGTAACATATGCATAAGAATAATTAGTCAATATGATTGGTAAGTTGAACAATTACATAGATTTGGTTGGTTAATTTCATGAAAAAGATTTCTACTTTAGAAGAATATAAAAATATTTGAGCAATGTTAGAAGTTTTCGTTAAACTTTTGTGAGCAAAGAAAAACGATAGTTTTCTAAAGTTTGAAGTATACAGTTGGTTATGGTCGTTCCTTGTATTAGGAAGTAATCGATTTTTATGCTACATTAAAATCGTAAAAAAATTAAAAAATAAATTAACAATAATATTGTTTAAATATTCTATAAAAGAACTTATTGTTAGTTCGGAGATGAATTGTCTGCGCATATAATAATAGTCTCATTTTCATCAAACATAATTTCAATCATCTATTTTTAAACATTTTTGCCCAACAAAGTGGTATTAATTCGTAAATAAATATCGAAATCCAATATACAAATAATAAAATGCTCATTTTATTCAACTTTGCAACGTGAAGAACAAATATTACCAATCGAAGTTAATCGATAAAATAATTGTGACAATATATGTTTTATTTCATTAAAAATGAGTAACATAAATGTCATAATAACATTACAATCCCGCTTTTGATATAATGCATATTTCAATGGATTATTAATTTTTGTCATTTCAATTGCTTTTTAATTCATTTGTCAATATGTATTGTGTATTCATTTTTAATCTTTTATCTCGATGATGAATTTAATTTTCAATTATTTGAATAAATTGGCATTTAAATGAATAATATTTTTATTTGATTAATGGATAAAAATCATGACCAGCACTTGCAGGTTAGCCAGAACAATAATAAAGAATATATTAAATTATATATTTATATAATTAAGATAAAATCGTTTGAAAATTAAAATATAATGATAAATTAATTAAATTAAATATGGGTACCTCATATTTTTAACAATTTTTATTAGGCTTAATTATGGGCATCTTAGAGTTTGATATAAGTATGATACTAAAATTCAGTATGTTTTTTTTTTCAATGAATGGTAGCCCAGTAGTTGTCTAATCCAGTTGAAACTATACTAAACAATACTCAAAGTATTTGTTGAAATTTCATTAATTATATGCAGCTATGATAGGCGATTTTTTATTATATTTGAAATCTATAACCTCAAGTGGAAACTTGACATCAAAGCAGCCTGATGCGGGCTTAGCATTGCCTGGGTTCGAACCGACGAACCCGGGACTAGTTAAGGCCGCAAAGAATTCTATCATATTGTTATTTGTGAAAATTCATTCATTGCTTGAAGTGATTATTTTAGTTACTTAATCTGATTAAAATTTGTATTTTGAAACCATCTCTTGTGACCGCTACTCAATATTCAAACACATAGAAAACCTACTGTCCGTTTGAATCTCGTATAAGATTTGTATCTTAAATCCAATGTTTCTCTACAAATCCAAATAAAAAACTAAAGTAAACGATCGTGTGATAGCCACTTAATACTCAAACACATAGAGAAATCTCCCATCGTGTTGTTATTTGTGAAAACGTTCCTTTGTTCTTTACGATCACCGTTTGCAGCCAAGCTCTTTAGTTTATTTTGACACCTGGCATTCCGCGAATATTCATATGAAGATTCACGAACTTATTTGCATCAGGGGATATAGCTCAGTGGTAGAGCATTCGACTGCAGATCGAGAGGTCCCCGGTTCAAACCCGGGTGTCCCCTAACTTAATTTTTAAATATTATGAATATTTAAAATATTTTTTTTAAAGTTTATTTAAACACAGTACCAAATATTTTTTTGCATTAATTATGGTTATTATTCTAATGTCATAAGTTTAAACGAAAATTATATGAAATTTGACAAATAATTTTTGTTTCGGTTAGCAAGTGATAGTATACAGTATAATGACTTTAAAAAAATCTGTTCCCACACACACACATATTTTTTCCAAATTCGATTCAGAATGGCTTGAAACGTCGAGAAAACATAAAATTAGCGTATCGGATTTTTTGTTGAAACATGAACTTCTTTTTCGGGAAGTCAAAAATATATATTTGTAACATATGCATAAGAATAATTAGTCAATATGATTGGTAAGTTGAACAATTACATAGATTTGGTTGGTTAATTTCATGAAAAAGATTTCTACTTTAGAAGAATATAAAAATATTTGAGCAATGTTAGAAGTTTTCGTTAAACTTTTGTGAGCAAAGAAAAACGATAGTTTTCTAAAGTTTGAAGTATACAGTTGGTTATGGTCGTTCCTTGTATTAGGAAGTAATCGATTTTTATGCTACATTAAAATCGTAAAAAAATTAAAAAATAAATTAACAATAATATTGTTTAAATATTCTATAAAAGAACTTATTGTTAGTTCGGAGATGAATTGTCTGCGCATATAATAATAGTCTCATTTTCATCAAACATAATTTCAATCATCTATTTTTAAACATTTTTGCCCAACAAAGTGGTATTAATTCGTAAATAAATATCGAAATCCAATATACAAATAATAAAATGCTCATTTTATTCAACTTTGCAACGTGAAGAACAAATATTACCAATCGAAGTTAATCGATAAAATAATTGTGACAATATATGTTTTATTTCATTAAAAATGAGTAACATAAATGTCATAATAACATTACAATCCCGCTTTTGATATAATGCATATTTCAATGGATTATTAATTTTTGTCATTTCAATTGCTTTTTAATTCATTTGTCAATATGTATTGTGTATTCATTTTTAATCTTTTATCTCGATGATGAATTTAATTTTCAATTATTTGAATAAATTGGCATTTAAATGAATAATATTTTTATTTGATTAATGGATAAAAATCATGACCAGCACTTGCAGGTTAGCCAGAACAATAATAAAGAATATATTAAATTATATATTTATATAATTAAGATAAAATCGTTTGAAAATTAAAATATAATGATAAATTAATTAAATTAAATATGGGTACCTCATATTTTTAACAATTTTTATTAGGCTTAATTATGGGCATCTTAGAGTTTGATATAAGTATGATACTAAAATTCAGTATGTTTTTTTTTTCAATGAATGGTAGCCCAGTAGTTGTCTAATCCAGTTGAAACTATACTAAACAATACTCAAAGTATTTGTTGAAATTTCATTAATTATATGCAGCTATGATAGGCGATTTTTTATTATATTTGAAATCTATAACCTCAAGTGGAAACTTGACATCAAAGCAGCCTGATGCGGGCTTAGCATTGCCTGGGTTCGAACCGACGAACCCGGGACTAGTTAAGGCCGCAAAGAATTCTATCATATTGTTATTTGTGAAAATTCATTCATTGCTTGAAGTGATTATTTTAGTTACTTAATCTGATTAAAATTTGTATTTTGAAACCATCTCTTGTGACCGCTACTCAATATTCAAACACATAGAAAACCTACTGTCCGTTTGAATCTCGTATAAGATTTGTATCTTAAATCCAATGTTTCTCTACAAATCCAAATAAAAAACTAAAGTAAACGATCGTGTGATAGCCACTTAATACTCAAACACATAGAGAAATCTCCCATCGTGTTGTTATTTGTGAAAACGTTCCTTTGTTCTTTACGATCACCGTTTGCAGCCAAGCTCTTTAGTTTATTTTGACACCTGGCATTCCGCGAATATTCATATGAAGATTCACGAACCGTTTGACCCAGATTTAGATGTTAATTATTTGACTGACGATAAAAATCCTTTGTCGTTTCACCTGTTTGCTATTACTTATAAAAAGTTTTGCTTATATTTACATATATTCCTCAAAACATCGGACTGAGAATTCACTAATTGCGTAGTTGCACGCTGTGTGGCTTAGGAAGAAATAGTTTCTTAATAAATAAACTAACAGTGAGATAGTAATTTCTTGAAAATATACATCCTGAACTATTAATAGATGATATTGTAAATATTGCAATATGAATGTAGGTAGTAAATTAAAAACTACAAGCTACAGTTTGTTGCTTGAAAAAAAATATAAAAAGCAAAATACTAATAAAATCGTGCTCAAATAGCTTAAAACAATTAGTGAATTGGTCTGAAGTTTTTTATATAATAACAAATACTATAACTTTGCTGACTTTAAAATTTAGTCTAGGTAGGAGCGAATATTCATTAAAAGAAAATAAAATTTCAAGTCAATGCAAGTTGAAAATTTCACAACATATTATATTAGTCTATTTTTTTAGATTGAAATCTATTATATAGTCAAAAAGTTATCTATCATTTTTATTTTTCAGTATTTTGTATTTTTCTATAAACGACTGAATAAATTTCGAATAAATTTGCAGCTCAACAAAAGAGCTGGCAAAGAATTGATTAAAATATACAACAGGAAACCATCGTATAAATACACCGAACCAAACGAAATCTGAACAGCAAAAAATACTCTCTAGACAATTTAGGAATTTTAATAGGCCATTTCGTTTAAACTTGGCTCATTTATTATTAAATTCCTTAGTAATTGACTTGTTTTAATATGAGTTATTTATGACGAGATACGGGAGTAGGTGCGCTTTTTATAGACTAAGATCAAGAAACTGAAAAACAATTCGTTTATTTTTACAAAAGTCGAGAAAACGAAAAAATAAATAAATTCAAACGCGGAAGTGTAAAGAATTTTATTAAAGACTGCTGTTTTCTATCTTATAAAAATAAACTACTGACTCGATGATATATGAAAAATCATAAAATAATTTTGTTGGTAATTGTGTCTCTTTTTTCTTTTTGATAAAATCGATTTTTTAATTAAAGATATATGCAAAATAAATTGGTACCAGAAACAGCAATACAAAGTCAATGACTGACGATATCTGTGTTATAGAAGCATGCAACTGATAGAAACCAGAATCAGTGGGAAGTCTATGATCTTGAGTGTAAAATGTAGAGAAATATTATACAGATTATAGAAGTATGTAACATATTATAGAATTATAGAAGTATGTAATATATTATAAGCTCATATTAATATTTCCCTAATAACAAATACACAAATTGATTGAAAAGAATTCTTATATCACCCAGTATTGCTCAAATGCAAGACGTTGGACATGTGAAAACAAAGTCGTTGATCATCTCGATATTTTTACCAAAGTCAAGAAATAAATAAATATGAATTCACTAATTTTTGATAAAAAAAAATAATACATAAGATATTGACTAAAAATATCTGTGTAATACATGTAACTAAAAACAAACTTACAAAACTCTTATTTCAACAACTTTGTAATTTAGGTGTAATTTGGAAAAGAAAGAGTCTTACCTTGATAATGAAGTAAAACGTAAAAAAGTATAAAGATCATAGTGACAAAACAAAAGTGTGCAATTGCCAACCAACCATACTCAAATTCAAGCTATTGGACAAAATCCAAATTTAAAGTCATTGATCATTTATCATTCTAACATGAATCAATCGAGACCATAACACTAGTAACCTTCGATCCGAAACTTTATCAATTCCGATACTAGATGCCTATCAATATTAATTAATTTGTCCTATAAAACCTAGCCTTTGGCCATCATCTAATCAAGTGATATGAGGACGATGCCTATCACTTAATACGGCAAAGGAGCGGCGCACCCTTTCTTTATATAAGGAAATAGATTAGTGATCCAACAGCGCGTAGAATAGCCGATAGATATCACACATTATACTGGGCGTGGTGTCCAATCAGTCTATTAGACATTAATCCCATCTGGCCTCCATCACGACATGGTTTTCTTTATGGTAAGAGAGGCAACGACACGGGATAGAAGACACCAACTAACATTCTGAGAATTTTGTATAAAATACACTGTTTTTGAAAAATAATATCAAAATTTGGTGTACAAATATTGGAATTTAGTATAAAAAAGGTTTGGTAATTTTATACCAAATGCGGGATTTTAATGTTATTATAACATTTGTGTTACTCGTTTCACAAAATCTACAAACATTGCTCAGATATTTTTATATTCTTTGTTTCCAAAGTCAAAAAATTCATCATAAAATAATCAACCATGTCTATGTAATTGTTCAACTTACCAAGCATATTAATTGACCATTCTTATGTATTTGTTACAAATATGTATTTTATTTAAATCATGTTACTGTCACTTACTAACCGAAACAAAAATTACTTGTCAACTTATATATAATTTTCGTTTAAATTTAAAATTATAACCATAATTCATGTAAAAATATATATTCGGCACTATGTTTAAATAAACCTTATGAAAAATATGTTAAATATTCATAATATTTAAAAACTAAAATAGGGGACACCCGGGTTTGAACCGGGGACCTCTCGATCTGCAGTCGAATGCTCTACCACTGAGCTATATCCCCTGATGCCAATGAATAATTACTGGTGTATGGCATCGTGCCTTAAGGCAAATTTGAAATCTACATACATATAAAAATAAGTCGGTTTTTCCTTCCTGACGATTTAACTCCAGAGTTCGCGCTCACGAGTTGGAAAACCATGCGCTTTGTTTGTGTTAACGTCAGGCCAAAAAACAAAAAATGTGGTTTACCAAAGAGCACTTCAATGAAACGGATAATTTGCGGAGACGCTTTCATTTACTTAGAGAAGTTCAACTAAAAAACACTTCATTTTTGTAATCGAAATAAATTCATAACTGTTGTGCAATAAAATCAATTTTTTCTTTTTCAAATTTAAAACAAACAAAAAATTTCTCGATCTTTCTCACTAAACCATCTGGTGGCGAAACGGAGTTCGTCGGGTTTGCTAGTTTATTATAAAAAAGTTTTGGCAATTTGGAAGTCAATAACCTATAGATTGTGGTATATAACCGAGAAAAATATTTGTAACAGCTTGGATAAATATTTTCAAACCCTCAAAGGTAAAAGATTTATTCTTACTATTTTAAAATAAATGATGTGTTTGGAAGTCACATCCACAATTTTTTCACAAAAACTACGCACAGGATCATAAGTCCATTACCACTGCCTCTTGTACAAACAAAAAGACCTAAGCCGGAAGGAATGAGAATCGACTTTGAGCAATATCGTCCTACCTTGCCATGATCGATAACAATTTATAATAATTGACAAGGTAACAAACACCGCGTTGAAATCGTTAACCTGGTTGGATCGAATGAAGTAATAAACGCAAACACGGGAAGACCTCGGAATGGTGAACTATTAGTCAATACCAGGAATAAATTTCATAGAGGTGAAAGAGATTTCGACCATGAATAAAGTCTTCGACATAAATTAAAATGAATTAATAATTATTAGCCCAAAGTTTTTCAAAAATTTATTAAATTCTTAGTTTTTGTGGAAGAAAACAAGTTTAAAAAAAGCCCTTGTATAATACATAGTTAGGGCGAGAAACTTGTCCAGGATGGGGATTCAACGAGATTCTCTTTAGTTGCAAGAACTTTTACCACTGAACCACGGAAGACCCAATATGCAGCCGTTTGTATGTATTTTTCTTTCTAAAGCGAGTAATAATAATAGCATTTTACATATCAAATAATTACATAATAAAAATCGATCTCACTCTGAAGAAATTATATAGTTAATACATTCGTAGCAGTTTATCCATCGATCACGCAACTGATTAAATTAGACAAGACAGTTTGTATAAACTGATTGTCCGACGGCGTTTAATATGTAGTATAGTTGGCGCTACGTAAACAATGGCCCAGATCCAATTCGCGGGATATGAATTACACTAATGAATCAAGCAATATATATGCCAGCACGATAAATATATAGGCACGATAAAAATTTTATATTATTTTTTTATTATTAAGTGATACTTAAAGTATTTATTATAGTTTCGTATAAATCATTCACAAAATGTTACTAAAGACGCCTATTTCGTGACTTTTATTGCTTCGGTAGCACCTAAAGTTTAGAAATAACCTACAGAAAAAGATTTTAAAAAATCGAATTAATTCAATGTGATTTTTTTTATTCGACCAAGCTGCATTGATCGAATCAGATGATGCATTCAATTAATTATTTTCCATTTGTAAGTTTATCCATCATTAAATCTAAATAATGGTTTTAGGCATTGCTCCGTTTATAAAATAATTGTAGTATTGGTAATCGATGATCTTATATGTACTTTGAAAGCATAAAAGAATTGAAGACTTGAAAAATTTAATATAAGACAATTATTGTTTTGGAATTTGCTGGGACACAACTAGTGTAACCACCTTTAAAAAAAGTGATTTTGGGGAATTTATATTAAAAAAACTACTTTATCAATCATTTCAATATTTCAGGAATATATTTATACATGTTTTAAGAATACATAGTAAAATTTTTGAAGGAAAAAAATAAATATTTTTTAAGTTATCGTCTATCTCCAACGGCGCGACAAAAAAAAAGGCCCTTCACTGCTGCAGTGATTCCGGCCTTCTACGTGGATTAAATTTAAAAAAAAAAATCTCGTTAAACTAGATAATATTGTCTGTAAAATGAACTACTATGAAGAAAAAAAATCAAAAATTGATAAAATGACGGCGTTTTTAAAAAAAAAAAAGTGGAATTTTACCCAAAATTTTGGTCGTTTTTGGACTGCCAAAATTCGATTTTTGATTCGATCAAAAAATCGATAGTTCATTTTACGGAGAACTATATATAAAACATGCAAAAATAATTCGATAGTGATCGGATCATTTGTTTTTGAGTAATCGCTGCAGCAAATTCGGAATATGCTGTTTCGGGAAAAACGCGTTTAAAGATTAAATGATCGTTATACTATATACTATATATATACTCTTTAAATGGCTATGACTCAAAAACAATTTAAGATTTTGATTTAAAATTTTGGTATGTTATTTTTAAATGTATAGCCTATCGAAATATGGAAAAATTAAAAATTCGATTTTTTGAAAATTTCACACTAGTTGTACCCCTTAATGTATGTATATAATTCCTATAAAATTACTAGCCGCCAGTTTATTAATTTACTAATTATTTTATACTACAGCATCAAATACACGATGATCGATGAAATTCTTTGAACTATGTGAATGCAACTTAAATCATTTTTCTTTGTATTATATTACAATTGATTTTATAATTTTGGATAATTACATTACTTGTACTCCTTCCTGAATCCGAAAATGCTTCAAGAAGATTTTGTCGTTTTTAATTCAAAACCCCTAAAGGCAAGATAAATCAAAGAAAAAATCCGACTTCGATCACCAAGACTCTTCTTATTCGCAAAGGCTGGGTTGTCGATAAGCATAATTACGCAAAATGTGCTCTTGGCAGGTGGAATGTAGGTATTCCGTCAGTTCTTTGGGATTTTAACGAACGACATAGGCAAACAACAGACAATGCGTGCTGCCCTCACTTGAAACGCGATCGCGTTAAATCTGAAGCCCTCTCGATCAGGCCACGGCGACTGACAACCGCCCCAACCGCCCCAACCGCCTGGGGGCAATTCTCAAGTGTGTGCCTACTGCCTACTACCTGTCGATGTTCTACGTTTTTGATGTACTCGCGTTTTTCTACCTCTTATTAACGGTTCTTTTATTATATCAGACGCTTGAAATGTTGTTCCGTTGTAAATTGGATATTGAAGCGCCGTATGCCTGCTGTTTACATACCGGAATTTAGTTTACGGGAAGTAATCGATGTTATCGATCCTCGATTTAATAGCCTGTTTTAAAGTTAACAGATTTATGTAGTGCGTTGTGATAAGTGTTCCTTTTTATAGCAGATAGATTGAAATCAATCTTCGTATATTTAAAAAACAATTATTTGCACATGTAAAGAGTTAGACCCACTTCGAGCAGCCTGTTGTCAGGCAGCAGTGACAACGATTTTCACTTGGAAATATAGATAGCAATATGTTTCCAAGTAAAAATAGCCCTTGCCCGGCATTGCTGCACCAATAAAAAGTCAGCCCTATTAGATTAATTCTAATAACAAAAATCATCAAATATGGATAGATTAACCATTGGGTTATCATCTAAAAATACGAAGTAAGGAGAAGTTTCAGCCCAACAGCTCATAGGACGTAAGGTTCTGATTGCTGTTAAAAATATTAAAAAAAAAAAAAAAAAATTAAAGAGTTATATGACGCAAATTCATACACGCACAAACATGAAATTTAGGTTACATGTAACAGAGATTTTTCATTCATAAGTTGAGGGGGCATTAATCACGTGAAGTTTTTAGGGGGAGGGGGGTTGACAAAAAATCACAAAATATCATGTGTAAGGGAGGGGTATAAAAAGATATCAGGTGTATTTATTTTTTGCCTCAATTTTTAATAAAAATGCAAACATTGAAAAAAACATTTTTTTCTCGTAACTAAAGATACACGTGATGTTTGGAGTGAGAAGGCGATAATTTTAAATATCACCACGTATCACCAAGGGAGAGGGGTATCCGAAAATCCTTAAAAAGCGATCACATGATTAATGCACGCCCCCTTAGTAGTTCTATAAATAGTAAATCCCATTGTTCATCAAATACAGTTAAATTGAATTCAAAACTTGAACCAGATCAAAAGATAAAAGTTTATCAATTCACTCTTGAACTTTGTATTGAAATAATATAATTTTTTCAATAAAAAGTGACAAAAAAATGAGTATCTTATGTATAAAAAATTTGAAATAAATATAATGTATTTGAATTTTCTTTAAAACTGAATACTATTTGAAAACCCAATCTGTATACTTGTATCCTACTTGTCCAGATGTCTTTGAAAAATGTCTATCGACCACAATTAACCAAGGACCTTCAAAACGCAAAGCTATAAAATTTGGTATGAAACAATTTTAGAAAATACCTAATACAAGGATGAAAGTATTAATTGCACAACTGTCGTATTACCCCCTTAATTCACTGAAACTGAACCGAATTGCATTCACCTATTGCGCAAAGTGGTTTTATGTGGCAATTGCTAAAGTGTTTTAGCTGTTCACAATTTCTGTAGCTTTAACAGTAGCGTGGTGGTCGCAGAAATGGCTGATGCATAGTTCAGAAATAGTTTTAGGAAATGTGACTTGCATCTATTGCAATAGGAGAGGAAGTGAATAATGAAAATCGTCCTGCTTATTACCTCGCATCAATCTTTACCCAGTGACAAACTGCTCGACAATGGTCATTTCGTAAAACGCCCTGCTGGGTCGGAATTACTTTAGATTATTTGGAATTCTTCAGAGAACGATTATAAAATGGATAACGGATTGGAAAATGAAGGATTTTGGAATCTTTTGGAAAATGCATAATATTGGGATCCTTCGGGAAATGAAGGATCTTGGGATTCTTTGGAAAATGAAGGGTCTTGGGATCCTTTGGATAATAAAGGGTCTTGGGATCCTTTGGATAATAAAGGATCTTGGGATCCTTTGGATAATAAAGGATCTTGGGATCCTCTGGATAATAAAGGATCTTGGGATCCTTTGGATAATAAAGGATCTTGGGATCCTTTGGATAATAAAGGATCTTGGGATCCTTTGGATAATAAAGGATCTTGGGATCCTTTGGATAATAAAGGATCTTGGGATCCTTTGGATAATAAAGGATCTTGGGATCCTTTGGATAATAAAGGATCTTGGGATCCTTTGGATAAGGAAGGATCTTGGAATCCTTTGGATAAGGAAGGATCTTGGAATCCTTTGGATAATAAAGAATCTTGGAATCCTTTGGATAATGAAGGATCATAGGATCCTTTGGATAATGAAGGATCATGGGAGCTTTGGGACCTAACTTTTTCTTAATTCAAAATTTAGATTTAAAAAAATTGGCTTATCGGATGACATTCAATCACATGTGCTGAAGAATCGGAAAACTTCAAAGCATTGACAATTTCATTTCAAATAAAAACTGAGCTTGGTTATAACAAAGTGACTTTGTTGTGCCCAAAAAAATGTAGACCACATACTACGATCACGCACTCATTTTACAGAGAAAAAATGATTTTCGTCAACTCTTTGTAAGTTCTTTCATATTTTACAGTCATATACTGACAAAAAATAGGATTGCAATTGATGATCTGCATATGAAGCACTTATGCTATATGTAATTATAAAATTATGTGATTTTATAATAATTGATGAATTAAAAAATTGTCTTTAAAGAAAGCAAGTAATTAGGCGTAATTCGTATAATATACAAATATAAACTTATTATTTATAAGAATCGTTTTTCATTTTTCATCATGAACGTTATCTGGACGTTTTCTTATTAGAATTTAAACATTATCCAGATAGCTAATAGATCTTCTGTGGTAATCATAATACACTTGTATTATTGTCACTCAGCTTAACCACTTAAAAGATATCACGAGCCGGTACAAAATTTTTACTTTTCAAAAAGACTGGTTTATAAAGTGGTTTTAAAACCAACATGGACATACGGCATTTTTCTTTGGGGTAGCACAAGTCAAACCAACAAACATTTTGCAAAGATGACAATAAATTTTAAAAAAAAATGTAGGAGGCGCCCAAATTTGTCCTAAATTGGCTGATCCACTAAGATACCGATATATATAAAATAACATAAGAAATCAGAAGACTTGCATTTAAGTACAAGGCAAGACTGAGGACAACCATCTGGAGTTGCATTTTTCAAACATCCCTAGAAGACTTAAAAGAATAAACTCTTTAAATTTAGCTTGGTCAACATGTAATTTAAGATCATCTTTATTTATGCTGTAGCTTTTTCTCATCTAACTTTCATTCTTAAAATGACAAAAACAAGTAACCATCAGAAAACTGTAAAGAAAGTGTCCGCTGGATCTAATAAATTGACTGGGGGAATTTCTAAACGCCATGTACCCAACAGTAAATAATCTCATTGGACCAAAGGTTCAGATTGGTTATGAGAAATGAATAAAAAAATGACAAAAAAATAAGCCAATTCAATGAACTGATAGATTTAATAACCTTATTCAAATTCAACGCCGGCAGAAGACAATGAACTTCTAACAAATATGATATTCATATATGTGATATTTATCACGTGACACCAAACAGTCAAAAATTTCTTTCCTAATCATATTCACCTTAGCTTATTAAGAATAATGCAATCAGGCAAACAGTAATTGAAGCAAAAACAAACGAAACACCAAAATAATTCTTCCAGAATTATAGAATGTGCTAGATGTATAAACTTTCTTTCTATGGGACGTTGAAAATATAACAAAGTATATAAAAACTTGGAGATATATAAGTACGATAGCGCGATGCACGGGACTCCAGGCCGATGTGCATTTTATTTGCGAGAGCGTCTAATTTATTTACGGCCGGGCGCTCCATTTCGCGCCGTGAAATATTCATAGCGCCGCGACGCAGCTAAGGGAGTAAATCAAATACAGACGAACAGGACCATTTCTAAACACAACCTGCCCACTATAAACTATACAAACTAGCCAAGAAGCAAAAGTAATTATCAAGAACTATTAACTGGCGGGAATAGTTGAAATCTGAACTTGGAAATGGTAGTAAAGATTTACTTTTGTTGGAAAGTTTTTCTATGAAGCTAATGTTGAAGTTAAATTGATCGTAGGAAAAGATACAAATCCCAATATTCTATCACATTTATGGCTGTAATATTATGATAAACAAGCTAATTTAGCATTGAAGAGCTGGTTAATCCAAGTTTTTTCAATATCTGCTTCTTTCCTATCAGCAAATTGTTGGTAGTACTTGGAAAGTCTGAATCAAATGCCAATCCTGTGATTGGACGTCCGGGTATGATGGTTAATCCAAGATCAAACAAATTGATTTCCAGTCGATATTCAATCTAAAGCTTGGAAATATAGATAGCAATATGTTTCCAAGTGAAAAATGAGCTCATCCGGCATTACTGCACCAATAAAATGTCAGCCCTATTAGATCAATTCCAATAATAAAGTCATCAAATATGGATGGATTAACCATTGGGTCACCATCTAAAAACACTAAGTAAAGAGAAGTTTCGGCCCAACAACTTATAGGAGGTAAAGATCTGATTACTGTTAAGATATGAGAATAAAAATAAACTTGAACATAGAATTCAAATAAAAACAAATTAAATTAAACAAATATAAATATTTTGTACCAACTAATCCCGAGCTTACATTTTAACTATGTGACTTCGTGGGAAGATTGTTTTTTAGCAACTATTGGTTGCAAATTTTGTATCCTCTGATAGCTTGATATCAAGCAGCAATGATGTCAGAAAATAACTTTGGATTATATATGTAAAATGTGACAAAAAATACGAAGTCTTTCCAGGACATTGATGCAATATATTTCATCAGGATTAAATAAAAAAATCTAATTAAAAATCTTTTTAGATGTGGATTGGTCAACCGCTGGGTTGCATTTTAATAAAATGCTAGGTTCAAGGTTCTAACTCTTAGAACATATATAGTTCTGATAGAATAGAAACCAATAAAAATCCAATTAAACAAAAAAATAGATCTTACGGGTCTTCAAACTAATTTAATCTTTGTCATAAGATATGTATACAAGGTGGTGATATCATTAAACCAAAGGAAAAGATATCGACATTTCATTGAAATGCGATACGTAATATCAAATACATACAACTAAATATGCAAACTATTTCATTTATAAAAATATTTAGTTTTATTTATCATGTTAGATAATTTTATTTTCTTATAAATTACTATCTGTCCATATAGATAGATATTGAGTAATCAATTTGATAAATAAATAACACAGAATTTTAAAAGGAAATCCCAGTGGTTCACCTTTTATTAATGTAATGTACAATAATTAGACTATGTAATTTCAAAAATACATATCTTGATTTAAAAATACGTATCTTGTAAACAATACGACCATAATGAAGAAATACATCATTGGTTATATTAGTGAATTTGAGAACTTTATTTCAATGCCATAACATTTCAATAAATAGAATTGTTTGTAAACTGGTCCGTTTAGTTTGCATGAACGTTATACAAACAATGAAAATTTAGTGCCACTAAATATCATGACATCAAAATTGAATTATTTTATTAACGGTATTCATATGCGAAAATAAAATATTTGATTGCTATGTGAATATAGACTGCGTTTATGTTGTTTATAAATCATATAGAAATGATTAATAGATTCTAATAATCACAGTGTGCGATACTACTAATAATTTTACACTTTTGTTAAGAAAATTATATTAATTGCATAATTTGTAAAATTTTGCTTTTGTAAATATTTTAGTATATAAGCATAAAACGTCCAAGAATAAAAAGAATATCTTTGAGTTAATAAAATGTGCTAGCTAGTTTAGAGGCAAGGCACTTAAGTACCAAATTTCCCATAATGTAACCATAAGTTATTCCACGTATGCAAGCGCGAATTAATATTAATAATATTAAGATCTCGACTGAATAATTTGGTTAATAATATAATAGATGCACATAAACGCTGAATATAGATTGCGTGTTTAAAAGCGACTGTGTATTATTTAGTGAT
This sequence comes from Ctenocephalides felis, assembly GCF_003426905.1. Classification (NCBI taxonomy): domain Eukaryota; kingdom Metazoa; phylum Arthropoda; class Insecta; order Siphonaptera; family Pulicidae; genus Ctenocephalides; species Ctenocephalides felis. The sequence goes on along the minus strand of NW_020537324.1, from coordinate 15,415,320 downwards.
TCCATGTGCAAACTCGAGTAATAATAAGTTTGTTAAATGAAAACAAGCACGACGCTTTCTGCAGAATTTTATTCTCCGTATTGATTCCATAGTAGGAGTACAAAAATTAATTAATAGTTCTTGATAAAGTATTAATTGGAATGGGTCAGGCAATTTGTAAAATTAAATTAGATCAAAGGAATTAATATATTATTAAGTCTATTGGGACATACGGTATACAACCATGGGGATCCAATTCCAAACCAAACGTGATAAACATTCAGAGGTGCCAAAATAAATTACTAAAAAAGTTTGAATATCGCAAAGTATCGCCAAATTAGTTATTAGATAAAGAACAGAATGAGAAAAAAAACGCATTCAAACAATTACAAAAGCTGCTTCGAAGATCATCTAAACTCACTTGCCACAACACTACTAGGGCAGGGTTGAAAAAAAAATTTACTAACATATGCCAATTTTTCGAAATTCCTGACAAATGAACAGAATATTCTATATTTTTAAAGCCATAGTTTTACTTGTGTACCATTTCAGGGCAGATGTAAAAATTACTATATAATAAAAAATATAATTTATGTAGTTAATTAATTAAGTAAATATAATTTTTGTAGTTACCTTGATTTTTATAAAAAAAAATAGAGAAATGAGCACGTTTTCATATATACATTTATTATTACTTTATAGAATGTGTATGTTGCCTTTGAAGTTAATATAAACCGTTTTTCTTGGTTAGCCACTAACCATAATAAAAATCACAGTACATATGTAAAAATATTATATTACTTTTCCAATATAATATACTGTATTGCAGAAAATAAATCCTTTCTATTAATTTTAAAAAGAAATTATAAAATGTGATATGCTTCGAATTATTGACATTATTGTGTAATCGTTTTCATGGATCTGAAAGTGGCAGTTCATGTTTATGACAAGAGATGCATTCGATCAAAAAATAAATTCTGCATATTGAATTGATTATTGAATAATATAAATAATTCAATTTGATTGATCACTGTCATGATAATACAGAAATTATTTTATTTGAAAGCCAACTGGTATATATACTATTACCAGATTCTTTATAGAATATATATGCTATATATCTTTTTATTCTATATATTTAGCAAATCATTACTTTTGATTTATAAATCTTCATGTTGAGCGTCTGCTAAATATTTAGGCTTGAACTTTGAAACTTGAAATGTTTTAGAGAATTGTTATTGTTCGCACAAACTACATGTATTTATTTTTTCTTATCCACTTCATAGTTTAAATTACCTCTTTGTGCTATTTTATTCATTAAGTATATTTCACATAGATCACATAGTGTCAATCAGTAAACAGTGAATGCGATAGCATTCATTTCCATTGTGATGCAGAAAGACAAATGGTACAGGATTCAAATTTTCAAGTTAATTATGTTGCATTTAATTTTATATAATCTTACGGTTTTGTAATGTGTGTGCCCAGCAAAGAACTAATTAAATAACTAACTAACTTAAGGTATTTTCGTATTATCTTTTCCCCTAGTCACTAATTAGTTTGAACAAGCATATTGCGCAAAATAGAAGCGTAATACTTGACGTGGATGCTATAGTATTCATCGCATTTAAGGGTTAAAATGTAAAAATCTGACTACCCTAATAAACGATGTCTAATCAAATTTTGGATATCACAACTAATAATAAAAATAGACTATCATTTTTGGTACCTTGATGAAACTTGTGTCCGCAAACGTGTTAAACTAATTTTTAATGTAATACTTAATATTTTAAGGGTTGAAATATGAAAATCTGACTACCCTTATAAACAGTGTTTAATCAAATTTTGGATATCACTGCTAATTTATAAATAAAATGACTCAATTTTTGTACCTTGCTGAAACTTTTACTGTCCGCGAACGTGTTAAGCTAACATATTTTGATAGGAGTTTATAAAGATTATTTGATGTGTGCAAAATTTAATAAAATTTATTATTTCCAGTTCGCAGCTGCACACGAATTTGTTTGTAAACAGTTGGTAGTACAAAAATATTCTGATTTTGTTTTAACACGTTAACTGCCATGTCAGTCATATGTGTCTGTAGCAAAGAAGTTGGTAGTATAAAAAATATTCTTATTTTGTTTTAACACGTTAACTGCCATGTCAGTCATATGTGTCTGAGCCGTATCAAACATAAATTCTTTCAATACATCAAGAAAAAAATATAGGGCCATGTCAGTCGTATATGTGTGACATAAAAATAGTTATAAAAATAAAAATAGTGTTCTCCGGGAATTTTGTCGAAAAAAATTTTCTTCGACAGATTGATATTTTCTTGATACATTTTCAACTAAATGTAAATAAATCTACCATGGGTCATGTACAAATATTTCTGAGATTATCGTGGCAATTAACGTGTTAATATCACAATCGCATCAAAACACTTCCGCCACCATATATTTTCATTCTCTCAACTATCTCGCGTGCGGTATATGTAATTAGATTACAACAATACCCAAACGTGTCTCGTTAAGTCATCAAATTAAACAATTTACCTTTTCGAAGAAGTCTACAAAATCGATTCCGATTGTTCTGCTCAGCAAAATCTCACTTCCCAAAAATAAAAGAAACCACAAAGTCACTTCGAAATATAACTAAAATAGTTCGACACAAACACGATTATTTGCGAAATTATACACGCGGCGACGTACCGGAATTCGAAAAGTCTGCACGATGACCTTCCTCTAACATAACGCGAAGCGTACTGAAGACTGATCTCCTAAATAACGTAGCATTTCGATAGGATTCGGATGGAGCAGGATTGGACAGGTAGTGCGCATGCGCAGCAGAAAAAGCAACAGATGTCGTGTGGATGGAATTGTACTCGCAGCAGAATAATATTGTCTATGATAAACGTCAACAATACAAACGTTGCTTAAATAATGCCAAGCAATTGGAAACTAGTGTGGCAAACCTCAAGATTTACACGGGCCAAATAATGAAATTCAAATTATACTTCGGCATCTTCAATTTTATTAGGTCCACTTATATCGAGCCCATCCGGATGAATAAAGTAACTCTGGAGATATGCGACGTAGTCATACTTATTAATCAAAATAAAAACCAACCAATATTTTACACTCAATTCTAAAACCAATCTAGTCCTTATTTAAACTGAAATGGTCTACAACCGGTGGTGTTGTCGAGCCGGAACGCGCCGGAACGTTTCCGGCGAATCATTTTCGAGCCGGAACGCGTTCCGGCAAAAAAAATTTAAAACTAGCTGTAAGTGGAATTCTGTCTTAAGCCAATTAGGGCATCGTGCCTTAAGGCAAATTGCTGGAACTTCCCGTACCGCAATTCAAAATTCGAGTAATTAAAAATAATCAATAATAATAATCAATAAAAGTTGATCGATGATTTAAAACTTTTAATAAAATTTCGAACCATATTAAATCATTCTATTTTAAATCATTTATTTTGAAATATTTTGGAAATTCTGAACTTTTTTTCAAAGCAATCATACTGCTTTAACTGCATGAAGACGAAAAAACGCGAAGTCTAACGCGTAAACATTTGTACGGAACCATAGGAATGTAAACAAAATTTATACTTATTGTTAAAATCTCTATAAAATATCTGATAATTTGATGTGCATATGTCTGATATTCATTTTTGACCACCAAATGGCTCATTTTTTTACTTTTTCCTCCATATCTCCAAAGTCGTTGGGCCTGCTTTTCTAAAAATTTGAACAGTTCTTCATTTAGTCAATACAAATAAAATGTTTTTTGAATTATTCAAATCGTAAGCTCCGTTCTCTTAAAAACTGAGTTACCGTTTTCGGCACTTTTTGCCCCGTATCTTTGAAACGGCTAGACCTGCCTTCGCCAAAAACTAATCCGCACGTCTCCTTATCAATACGAATCGAATGTATTTTGAATTATTCAAATCGGTTGATCCGTGTTCCCGAAATCGTCGACGAAAATTTGTACACATATATCCATTTTTTCTAAGGTATGCCAAAATGTTCAGAAGGTTTTGAAACGTAAAGATATATAAAAATTTTCATTTTCGATTTTTTGCGGTTACTATAACTTGCCCTACAGTAAGTTAAAAATTGCTACATACAGAAAGTGATTTGATAAGTGCATTTTATAAATTATAATTTAACTAACTTTTATTAAACGTTTCTATTATTGTAATAAACATACATATATGTGCATGAAATGGGGTTTGTCTTTCCTAAATCCTTTACCACCTGAGCGACTTAAATAAAAAGCTGTAATGAATTATTACATCAATTTATATATAATTTAATGCAATAATTACATGAGGTACTATCACAGGATAGCTATCCTTCACAGGCCATCATATTAATTTGTCTATAATAGTATAAAAGTAGCTGAATGTACTTATTGTATAGTTTGCTATGTAAGATAAAAAAAAAAAAAAAAAAAAAAAATTCTAAAATTGTAAAGGTACTTTGCAAATGCGACAATTCATAACGATCTAAAAATAAAAGCAGTTCAAGATATTGCAAAAAAAACATACTGAAAAACACAAACAAAATCTAGAAAATCACCCATCCAGTAGCGCCAAATAACTTGCATTCTCAAATGTTCGAAAAAAAGCATGACTACTGGATAACGCCTAAAATTCTAAGATTAATTACTCATTTTTTCTCTTACATATACACTTACTGTAGAAACATTCAATTTAGCTTAACATAAAAATACAAACAAAATCTAGGAAATCACCCAAATCCAATAGCGACAGATATCTTTATATTCTTTTGAGTTAGAAAATTAAGTGAAGTATACTACTACTGGATAACACTCAAAATTCTAGGAAAAAAAAATTTTTAGACCTCCTCAGAGAATGCTACGTTTCTTAAAGAAAACTTTTTACCTTCAACATGAACCTTATATTACAGGAACTCTAGTAGAGACGGGTGAGGGTTGTCTAACCCTTTGCTGTAGAAATGTCCAATATAGCTTAAGAATAATTTCTTTGTGCTTTCTTATTGTTAAATAAATAAGAAAAGGAAAATTATGAATTTATGATATCTACTACTGTTCAATAAACGGTCAATCGCTCAAACATTCACATATGAGCATATCATCTCATTATTCACAATATATAGAAATGTATTAAAAATACTATTATATCACTATGTTAAATTACTAAAAAGTGCAAAAACTGCCACAAAATATTTCAACTGTTACTACAATATACTTTAAAAATTTAATTCTGTAGAAACTGGATATAAAAATTGTTTTTTTTTATCGATTTTTGTATTGCAACTTTTGTTCTTTTTAAAGTTGAAATAAACTAAACAACTGAATAATCTACTTATTCTACCTGTTTAAGCATCTAATAATTATGATGTCCAAATCACATTCTAATTGCAGATGTGGAGAACCTATCATGATACTATCATATTTTACCTACTAAAAAGGTGAAAGACACAAAAAAAGTGTAAAATGTGTAGGGTGAAGAAAATTGTAGATAATGAACGACTTAAGTAAGATGTAAAAATTTGAGGAATTGAAGGAGCATGACCGGACATAGAATCACCAAGTTTGAAAAGTCAACTAATGCGAGATGAAAATAAAAGTTTGTGTAACAATAATTGAATAGCAATCAGAAATAAAATAATTCTATAATAATATAAAATAGTACAGGACACGAGGATTTTAAGGAAAAGAAATCTTTTCAAAAGGTACACGAAAGCATAGACGCAAAAGTTTGAGAAGCGAATTATAGAATGTTGAATAAAATTGAAGTGTTCTCACACCAAGATCTCACTTTTGGACGGAGCATCAAAAACATAAAATAGTCTGCAATAACTTTAAATAATTAAATTGATTAATTATTGGTGATATTGTAAATGCCAACGTGCATTTCCATAATTCTCATTAAGTTTATCAACTTTTATGCAACAACTCCTTTAATCATATTCCATACTATCTTTTCATAACGATTATAGTCTGCAAATTCATAAAAAAAAATTAAAACCAAAAAACCTAAATATTTTATCGTAAATTTAAGGTATAAAATTGTCTTAATACTGAATTGTTCTACAGATAGAACCAACTGATACAACCACAAGGGGTTGTTTTGAAATACGAACAAGGGTAAATATTAGAAGATATACAGCAGTTCCATCTGCCAGCAATAGAAATGATGAACAGCAAAAGACAAAACCCAAAAGACAAAAACGTATTTAAATTTGATTTTGGTTTTAGATTTTACCGAAAATAATTTCAATTTTGTTGCTATATAAAAAATATTAAATAAATAAACGATGCCTATCATAGTTACTACGGATAGTAACTAATCATTTTCCACAGAAATATAAGATTTTCATGCTCATGCTTCTTAAGGTGAGCATGAGCAACATAAACCGGATACCAAATATTTTATTTTCATGATAGCAGTCATCAAACACACTAAATTGATTATTTTCACAAAAATAAATGCATTATATCCATTGGTTGTAACTGTAATCTTGAATTCTGTAACAATATTGAAATTTGTTGAAATCTGTTACATCTCGACTCAATTTAGACAAAACTTGCAAAAACAACAGATGCTCTTTTTCTGATTTATCTTGAACAATTCTGAAACTTGTTAATCTGAAAGAAGTTGTATGTAGAATTTATGAAGTGTGTAGCAGTAGTAGAAGGCTTTTTATATGTTGAACCAAAACAGAAAATTCTGACTCGTTTATATTTCTTTGACTTCGCAAACATGTGATTGTTCATCATAGGTCCATTGAGTGTGCTGATTATTGTTTCATTATACCATTTCTCCATCTATGTAATTTGTTATAAATTTATAAGGCACTAAAGAAGCAATTGGACATAAAAATTATGTATTGAGGCAAATACATTACATTCTAATACAAATTTAAAACAACAGAGTTACATCAAAATTAGCACTTATATTACCCGTATAGCAACAGAGGTTATTAATTTGGTCATAAACGCACCACTGAAATTTTTAGCATTTTTGTAAATAATTGTATAAATTTTTACTTCACAGATATTATGAGTTAAAATCATATTGTCAGAAACAATTATTGAAAATTGTAGGTTTCTTCCATGATCATAAATGCTAAAAATTTATTACTAGTGTGTTTTATGAGTTATGAGAATAATATATATATATATATATATATATATATAAATATATATATATATATATACATATGTATAATAATCTTCATCATTCGTCTCATTATTTGAATATAGAGTACGAACTTGGAGTTTTAAAACAGAAATATATACCTATTTATAGTAGGAACACAATTAATCAAAATCAAGTAAGACTATCCAACACAAAATAAACCATTTGCAATGACATAGAAGTATCACTAATAACTTAATACATTGAAGATCTAAAATCTAAATGTCCCATCTCCTCGTACATCTTTGTAGTTCATATAATACATTTGGCACAGCACGAGAAAAACAAAACTAATAATCACTACTCATATTATTATATAATAAAGTATCCAGAGGGAACAAAATATTGTAAGTACTTTAATGACACTACTGATTTCTATTCAAGAATTTTTCACACTTGTGACAAATTATATAAGTCACAATGAATCATATGAACCAACAAAAATGTATGCAAATTTGGGATCATAGTAGTTTTAAATCTTTTTCAAAATTACCTAATCTCCAACATTTATTATTTAATAATAAATTTAATTTAAATGACAATAATTAAATGATTTAAAATATGCGAAGTCAATTATTGTTGGATTTTGCTATCAAACTAACTTTTACTTTTTAAACTATCCGTAACACATTGGTAGAAATATGAATTTCATTTTATGTTCAATTTAATTTAATTATTATCATTGAACAAACATATTTAAACTACATTTCTTAAAGAAATTATTTATAAACCTAGATAAACTGATAATGTCAAATAATATTGCTAAGCTATTGGTTTATATTGCGATGTAATTAAGCATTGATTAATTCATGCAATCATTAATCAATTCATAACATGTTCCATAAATGAAGACATATATATAAAACTAAATATTTAAACATAAAAGGAAGAAAATTTTAAAATTATATATAATTTTTAAAACAGAAGTCTCTTCAAAGAAAACAATTCAATAAAATTTCTAAAGAACCAGTCTTACTGCTTCACCTCAAAAGATTATCTAAACAATATGTTTGCTATTATGAACAGTCTTAATGTTTCTTATTCAATTGCATTGCTTAAAATACGACAGACAACTGTTGAACTAAGATCAAAGGCAGTTTAAATTGAAATTGTAAGAATATATATTCACATAGCAAAACATTTACTGATTTTAATTAAAAAACTAGAAATCAGAAAATACTCATTTGGCTAAAATTTTGATATTATATGTCACTGCGGATTACTTCAACTTATTTAATATTTTATTTACTTCAAATTTTATTGCTTTTAATTATTTTGAAAATGGAGTAGCAAAATACATTTAATAAGTAATGATTTCCTTATAACACTGATTACATAACATCAAAATTTTATCCATAATGCTTATGTGAAGAGTATTTTTAATTACTAATATGCCATTAATTAGACATAAGTATCAAAACTAAAAGATTAAAATATAATAAACATTGAATTATAACGCACAAAACTGATTTTGTATTGGGAATAAGCATTTATACATTAACTAAAAATTCAACCTTTATTATGGTGTCTACCTTGTGCTAGTTATAATACTATTCCGATACAATTCATGTGCCACATACAAAACAAATCATCTAACACGAGCATGATTAACAATTATTATTTCATTGTATTAAATACAATATTAAAATTTAAGTAATCATTGCGATCAGAGGTAGGCAGTTGGCTTACAAATGTTTTCCAAACTATTCTTTGAATATTGCAGTAGGAATGTATCAATATTACTATTTTAACAAGTCAATGTAAAATCTGTTCAATGTTAAATCATTATGTTTGATTCACAATACAAGATAATGATTTGGTTCAACTGTAAAAAGCACTTTCGATTTATTCAATTCTTCATTTTCAAATGTGTAATGTCACACTGAGGTATTACAACTTATTAGTGTCATCTGAATGTATTATAGGTACATCTTGTGTATATTATAGGCCTTTGGCATTATTGTTATAATCTTTTCTTAAGAAACATTTGTGCATTGGCACTCTCGATCACAATTTTTATATACAATTTTTTGTAGAATAATTTTATCCAAATAAAATATGTTTAATATTTTATTTTGCAAAACGAAGATGAGTATAATACTACTAAAAGCAAAAATTTTTGTTCCGTTATTGGAATTTTTGATAAAGGTTTTCGAACTACGTTTCAAAAGATCACTGTGTCATGACGTTCACATCAATTTTTTCATGTTTTCGATAATTGCCATTTATCACAAGCTAATTAAACACAATATATAAGAAATTAGTTCTTATATAAAAAACCTTAAAACGTATAATACGTAATAATTTTTAAGGAGGTACATTTATTTATCATAACTTAATATTATTAATATTTTTGGTAATAGTGATTTACCTGAGGTAGTATGAAATATTCCTAAAAGATATAAAAGTATGAACACATAATATTTTAGACCTACTTGAGAATATTTTTAGATAAATTTTATTATAAAGTTAGTCTATGCCAATATTGTATAAGGCATAACAATAATTCAAAAAAATCAAAAGTACTTTACTTTATAGTCAAGTAATTTTATATATTATTTTCAAAAATATTAGATATCATATTTAATACTTTTGAATATCAAGCACTAACTCACTTATTAAAACAGTGAATTATTAAGATAAACCAATAGATTTAATCTTATACCTTTTGATTGTTCTTGAAAATTATCTAAAAAAATATTCTCTATGGCATTTTACTCTATTCTACGCTTATTCACTAGATATTTATGGCAAAATTTAAAATTATATCAGTCTCATAATTTTTTTTATTAAGAGCTAAGTCAGTCCCAAAATTATAATCAGTCGCCATATATATTTTTGATTTCGTAGTCAGTCAGTATATATACGATTTCATAAATGTTCAGTCATTTTTAAACCTAATGCTAAACGACAGTCTTGTCAGTTACTGTGAGGCCTTTATAAAAAAACACGCATATTTAATTCTACTACGTTTTTTAACATATATATTGCAAATCGTAAAATAATGTTTTTCTCATTTATAAATTGTTTTAAAATATATAATTAAGTCCAGCTTTCGGAGAATCTGTATGTAAAAATCATGTCAAAGTATTGTAAAAAGTAATGTAAATTGAATATTAAAAAAAAAGAAAATATGTAACTTTAAGTCCGATTTATAATTAATTCAATCATAAACTCATTTCGTTTAAAAAATCTCAAGAATTATTTCATTAAGTCTTAAAGAGTGTAGATATTGCAAAAAATTAAAATATTTGTATAAAAGTTTTATTAACATTGCACATATCTCTGGAATCAGGCAAAGTTTCAATCATCACCACAAGTTGACCATAAGGGGTAAGAGCAACATCTGATGGTCTATCTTTTTCATCATGACCAACTCCGCGAATATCTATCATCCACAAAAATTCTAATTGAGGTGAAAATACTAAAACTCTTTGATTTTTACTATCCGCAACTATAATTTTGCCCTTATCATCACAAATTATACCAGAAGGACGACTAAAGTCCATTACACCCGCACCCTCGCAGCCATGGCTGGCTGAAATTTTAGTTAATTGGGAATCTATCAAAAGTAAACGATGATTTTCAAAGTCTGAGACTATAATATCGCCTTGGGGATTGAAACAAACCCCGCGTGGTGTTGTCAAACCTTTAAGAAGACGATTGTGATTAGAACCGTCAAAGTTAAAGCGGGTTACAAAAACACCTTCGCTGGTAAATAACTGAATACGATGATTTCGCGAATCGGTGACTAGTATATCGCCTTTGGCATTAACAGCTACATCCCATGGATACTGAAATTGTCCAGATTCTTTGCCATATGTGCCAAATTTTAAAACAAACTCGCCCCCAGAAGTAAACAACTGAACTCTATGATTATCTTTATCAACTACAACGATACGATTCTGAGGGTCAGTCGTAATACCTGCGGGTAAATCAAACTCACCCGGACCAGTCCCCTTTTTCCCGAATTTTAGCTTAAAATTACCGTCAGCTGTAAAAATTTGCACACGATTGTTACGCCTGTCGGCAACTATGATGTTCCCATCAACATCTACGCAAAGACCCCATGGTCTGCTTACCTTACCATCTTCATGGCCATCTAATGCAAAAGAATGGCGTGGTATTTGAGGATTGTGCGGCATTTTGGCGATAACTGGTGTATTTAAACCAGGAATACACTGTCCAGGACCTTTGGCGATATAAGGTCCCGGCGAGGGATGGCTCGAAGAAGGGTTTGAGAAACCTGTTGGCATACCAACCAGGTAACGCGGTGGAGCACGAAGTGACGATTTACCTGCGAGAGAGCCATGGGGGGATAAAGATGTAGGCGCCGAAAAGACGTCACCTGGAGAAAAATGTTGGTTTATGATAAATATCATAAATTGTCAAGGGTTGGAAAATAACAACTAACAGCAATTTAAACAAGAATAAAATTAAATAAAAAGATTTTCTTAAAAATTGTATACTATACAAGTTAGTTTAATCAAACACATAATAATTTTTCACTTATGGTAAAAATGATAATACGAGAAAATAAATTTTAAAAATAGCATAACTAAAAATGTATGAAGCTATAAGAAAATAATATTTAAATTGCTTTAGAAAAATGAAAAATAAATATAAGCGACTCACCTAAATGTCTGATATCCTGCAGCACTTCAAAGTTAGGGGTAACAAATACAAGTGATTCTTCTTTGGGTTCAATTTTATGATACGTTGCCATATGTTCATCGATAGCTTCCCGAGCTCTACTATGCACCAGCATGATATCAAGTACATCACGTTGTTGGTTCTGTTCAACAGCCTTCGTCATGTCATCAACAGCCATTGCCACACCAGCCAAAGCACCTCGTAACCATTCCATTTGAGCAGCCAAGTCATCCATGCGGCGTTTTTTCAACCGCTCTACGCGTTCTAGTAATTCACGCTCTCTTTCTTCAGTAGATTGGATTAGTTGCTTGAAGAATCTACAAGGATAAATGCAAATGATAAATATTGAACTTTTTATTCGTAATAGGAAAGTCAATAAAATTATAGCGAACCTCCGTATTCTAGTACATGTTTCTGCAGCTTGTCTTTCAGTACTTTTAGCAACGGCTACAGCATCATCAATTCTTCCTTTGATCATTTTTGTCCCTAATCTACCCACATCTATTGATTCTATTAAATGTGAACGAGCGCGTTCAGACACGACAGAAGCTGCAAAAATAAAAGTAATTCAAAATAGAGTCACGAGTCGTGTTTATTAAATAAAGTTCTTCAAATGTTTTAAATGATCATAAGGTTGGTATGACATATAATTTCTCACATGAAACCGGTCGGCAAATATGATCTCTGTGTTCCCATAATGAACATTCTTGGCAAACTCTTCTAGAGCAAGTTTCGCAGTAGCATCGCAACTTTTCTCCATGACGTCTACATCTAAAAATAAACAACATTATTAAAGTTTAACTCATTGAATAACAAACTTAAATTTATACTTAAAATTATAAAAATAAATACCTGAATTCATCATCTTCAGAATTATCATCAAATTTTCCATTTGGACTACCAGGTGCAAGAAGTAATAATGAAGAAAGATCTTCACACAGTGATGAGCCAAGTGAAGAACTTCCCACAGAAGTAGTACTTGTATGTGGGGATGATGAGGGTGTACTATTTGATTGAGAATTTGTTGTAGGCGTCAAAGGCGATGATTGTTGATGACTAGACAGTAAAGAATGGGTAAAGTATCCAAGACGCATTGAAGAATCATCGTGTAAACTGGACTCAAGGCTGGAAAAAATAGAACTTTTTGTTTTCCATTATACTGCAACGTCTTTAATTGAATCTAGTTTCGTAAGTATGATTTATCTTACCTGCAAAGATCTCCATAATGTCGTGTCTTCTGGCTAAGGGAGTTGGCATGTGATGGTGGTGCGATGGCTTTGTCGCGCGGCGACAAATATGATGTTGGGGCGACAGAAGTCGAGGACGCGGATGAAGGCGATATCATGAAAGGCATTATAGGGCTAATGGTGTGTAAGTAGATGACTCACTAGGACTCATCAAAATATTGGTTATTCTGAAATAAACTGGTAACAAGGAATAGTTAAAATAAGTTCACATATTGCACTTGCAACCACACCAAATTATGTTATCATGCAATGAAGACCCCAGCATTGTTTCCAAACTTTTTCACCTCCTACATTTGAAAATCAGATAATTTTGATACTGTCTATTCAGTCTCACAACATTGATTTATTCGTAAAAATATGGCGTTATTAGGTTGGATTTACTAATTTCATATCTATTAACAAGTCAATTGATTATGTTATTTTTATAATTTTATTACAGCATTTCAATAATACAAAATTTTAATAGAAACTGTAAAATATAGTTAAATTCAGTAAAAATCTCAAAAATTCTGTAGAAATCTTGAAAATTTTATGGACTGCAACTTCTTCAATTGCTTTAATGGCAAATACAATCGGTTTCATAAGGTTTGTTGATGCCAAATTCGATGATTCCAGAATTTTTATATAAAAACCCATCACCCAAGATGATTCCAGAAAGTTGTATATAAAAACCCATCACCCAAGCAAGTAAAATATCTTCAATCTAATTGCGTAACTTTTCCAAATATCATATTCATCTACACTGAAGTGCGAATGGTATTTTCTTCTTGAATTAGACTCGTTAATTCCACTGTTTTCTTTGAAATTAATTTCATTTCAAATAAAAATTAAATAGTGTTCAATCTCAAAAACGACTTACAACGCAAAGCTTGTACATCACCTCTGCAAGAATACTTCAAAATGTCTGTTTCATACAGTAAGTGCATTATAAAATAAAACTAGCTGTAAGTGGAATTCTGTCTTAAGGCAATTAAGGCATCGTGCCTTAAGGCAAATTGCTGGAACTTCCCGTACCAAAAATTATTTTTTTAAAAACGATTAACATTTTTGAAAAAATTTTACTTCGAAAAAATTAGAGAGAAACTATAAATTTGACAAAAAATTACTTTTTTTGAAAAAAAAAATTTTTTTGGAAAAAAAATGTTTTTTTCATTTTGACATACTTTGGAAATTCTGAACTGTTATTCAAAGCAATCGTACTGCTTTATCTGCATAGAGACAAAATGTCAAAGCGCGCAACTGCCGCGCCGCCGTCTAACGGATAAGCATTGGTACGGAACCCATAAAAATGTAAAAAAAAATTATACTTATTGTTAAAATCTTTATAAAATATCTGATAATTTGATGTGCATATGTCTAATGATCATTTTTGACCGCCAAATGGCATTTTTTTTTTACTTTTATCATTAGATCTCCGAAACCGCTAGACCTGCCTTCATGAAAATTTGATCAATTCTTCATCTTGTCAATACAAGTAAAATGTTTTTTGAATTATTAAAATCGGACGCTCCGTTCTCTTAAAAACTGAGTTACCGTTTTCGGCACTTTTTGCCCCGTATCTTTGGAACGGCTGGACCTGCCTTCGCCAAAAACTAATCAGCACGTCTCCTTATCAATACGAATCGAATTCTTTTTGAATTATTCAAATCGGTTGATCTGTGTTCCCGAAATCGTCGACGAAAATTTGTATCCGCACATACATACACACACGCACATACATACATACACACACACACACACACACACACACACACACACACACACATACATCCATTTTTTCTAAGGTATGCCAAAATGTTCAGAAACCTCTGAAACGTAAAGATATATAAAAATTTTCATTTTCGATTTTTTTGCGATTACTATAACTTGCCCTACGGGAAGTTAAAAAATCTCGCAAGAAATCTCACAAGAAGTCAAACATGATTTTAAATTGTATACATTATTGCTTTTGCTTATTGGTAGGTACCTGACCAGTTTGGTAAATACCCCATATTCATAAAATTTTCACGAAGTTTACTCAGGTAGAAAAATAAACTTGTACAGATTTTGTACAACTAATCCTCAAAAACCGTGACAATGTATTTTGCAAGCATTTCTAGGGTTGAGTTGAAAATGAATACTGGCGTTCGTAAAATCATAAATTATAGAATATTATATATAGAGATGTAAGGTTTTGATAATAAGATATAACATTGAATCCATAGCATTTGAAATAGAATATTTGTTTAGAATATTTTTGCAATAGTGGAAATCTTTCCAGCAGAAAAAGAAAGCTGGTTTGTTTCGCATTTGCAGAACAAACAATTTTTATATGTCCTCAAAACATAATTAACAACGATGAATAACAATTTTTAGAAGATAAATATTTCGAAAAAAAAATAAGTTTGTGAAATTTAAAATGTGAACTAAGTTAACAGCAGAACTAAGTTCATCATCATCAGAATTATACCTTGTAAAATTTAGAACGCATATATAAAAGTAGTATAAAATTACGTGCTATAAATAAATAAATTGTATGCTACAATAAATTTAGTTTCTTTAGATAGAAACAAAAGAAATTGAGATTACCTAAGTAAGATTTTGATAATAAGATATAACATTTAACCCATATAGAAATTTTGTAAGAAGTATAGTGGAAATCTTTCCAACACAAAAGAAAACTGGTTTGTTTCGCATTTGCACCAAAAAACAATTTTCTTAAGTCCTCGGAACATAACAACTAACTACAATAATAAGATAGAATAGTAAGATGAATAACAATTTTTGAGAGATAAATATTTTGAGAAAAATAAGTTTGTAAAATTTAAAACATGAACTAAGTTAACAGCAGAACTAAATTCATCATCATCAGAATTATTTCTTGTAAAATTTAGAACGCAGTAGTATAAATAAAATTTAACGTGCCACTAAAAATTTAGTTTCTCTTGAAAGAAACAAAGGTAATCGAATGTAAATGCATTCAATAAATAAAATGATAAATAATAATGGAATATGAGTTAAAATTGATTAATCCTTACATGAAAAATTTAAAAACGATTACAAAAAATCGTATTTTTAACTTCCCGTAAGGTAAGTTACAGTAATCGCAAAAAAATCGAAAATTAAATTTTTTATATATCTTTACGTTTCAAAGGTTTCTGAATATTTTGGCATACCTTAGAAAAATGGATGTATATGTGGGTGTGCGGATACAAAATTTCGTCCACGGTTTCAGGAACACCGATCAACCGATTTGAATAATTCAAAAAACATTCGATTCGTATTGAGAAGGAGACGTGCTGATTAGTTTTTGGAAAAAGCAGGTCTAGCCGTTTCGAAGATACGGGTAAAAAGTGCCAAATACGGTAACTCAGTTTTTAAGAGAATGGAGCATCCGATTTTCATAATCCAAAAAAAGAATGAAGAACTGATTAATTTTTTGGGAAGGCAGGTCCAGCGGTTACGGACTCTCAATAAAAATAAGATAAAAAAATGTCAATTGGCGGTCCAAAGTGTTTATTGGACATATGTACGTCAAATTATCAGATATTTTATAGAGATTTTACTAATGTGTACACATTTTGTGCAAATTTTTTTGGGTTCCATACCAAGATTTTTAATTACGGTACGGGAACTTCCAGCAATTTGCCTTAAGGCACAACGCCATGCACCCATACTATATATAGATACTATATAGCATTGGTACAAGAGAACTTTCGATTGAAATTGTTTTGTTCACATATAGAAACAATCATATGCTGCAGGAGATATTTAGGCATCAAATTTTGTATTTCGATATACCTACAAATTAAATTTTAAAATCATTCTGTTTGTGAACCAAATTCTATAGGTCGCCAAGATCGGTGGTTGCTTGAGGCATTGACAGTCGTAGTTCAATATTATAGAAAATCTTAAATTTTGTTTCAATGTGAAATATATTTTTCATAAACTAGTTTAATATTTATATGAAATATTTAAAAACGATT
This sequence comes from Ctenocephalides felis, assembly GCF_003426905.1. Lineage (NCBI taxonomy): Eukaryota > Metazoa > Arthropoda > Insecta > Siphonaptera > Pulicidae > Ctenocephalides > Ctenocephalides felis. The sequence continues at coordinate 15,398,282 of NW_020537324.1, read as the reverse complement.
GCAAAAAATCGTATTTTTCAGGTTCTTTTCAAATTAACAATATCTCTGCTAGATTATAGAAGAAAAGAAAGTAATCTCTCAAGGATCAACAATACTATCAAATTTCACATTTCGTCCTTCGGTGTTGAAAAAAACACGCCTCTCCTAACAGTGGGGCTTAGTAAAGGTTGATCACGGAAGGGAGAGCGAATATTCCTTCCGAATGTTTGGTATGCCAAGGGGAATATTTCCCCAAAAACAGGATCAATACCAAAAATTCTGTTACTTTTTCAGAAACGATTAGAGGAAGAAGATAATTATAAAACTGGTATAATATAAAGCAATTTCTTCTTAAGGTTCTTCTTAAAATTTAAAACAATCTCATGAGATTGATTAAATTAAATATGTAATGCTTATCATAAATATCTACCTCAATTCAATAACAACAGCAACAAACAAAAGAATTTTTTATCCAAATAAATTTTCCCAAAATCGGTGTCTTTTAACCACAACAATTAATATTTTCAAGCTGCCTTTAGAAATATCAAATAAATACTAACTGAACTTCTATTAAAATTATTTTAATAATATTGGCTAGAAAAATTCTACTGCTATCTGGATTAGATATAAAAAGTATGTCTCTATTTTGAGACATGTGACTCCGAAACTTCAAGTATCTTAAAATTTTGAATATTCGGAGATAAAGAAATTTTTTTGATAAGAAAGAAAATAATATAAATATGAGAGTGATATATATATATATATATATATATATATGTGTGTGTGTGTGTGTGTGTGTGTATTGAATATTATTATTTTTTATGTCAAATAGAACAAGAACAAGCTATTGACAGATTAACCTAAAATTATTTATATTTTTTTGTTTTTATATTAGGATTAGTTTTTTATACATAATTATAAACGAAAGTAATTGTTAAAATTATTTTCCGCCATTTAAATATTTTTTACAAGTCTAAATCATTTTTTTGTGGTCTCTATAAACGTATAAAAAATGTCATCCTGAAGCAAGTATATTGTCAGATTTTAATAAATGAATTAAAAGTGATTATTGAAACTAAATTATATACTAAGCATTCAACTAATATATAATACTCTTTTATAGAAATATTAAACTGAAATAACGAAAGATATGTCAGGATAATATGGTTTCATAACTATTGCATTATGTGCCGACTAATCAGCCATTACTCGGCTTTTTGATATATGTACTTTTAGAACAAAATAACCTCTAAATTAAATACTACTCGCATAAATATTTAAGCAAATGCTATAATTATAACCATCAATTATCCTCAAAATAAATAAATAAATAATTTTCTCTACTTACAAATTTGACAATTAAGCTGTTTCTCTCCATGCAATCCAGCTGCATATACTGTCTTCCACAACACTTAAAACGCATTTATTTACATTTAAAACAATAACAAAATAATATCCGACATTTATTTATTTACATTTCATTATTTATTCGTAATAATTTACATTATAACTACACTACTTCGTTTAGGTTATGTTGTGATGTTTATTGACTAGTTCGCAAGGCTTGCCCTTGAAGCCATTATTGATAATGGCGACGGCTCGGCCGTTGACTATGTACTGCCTGCATGGATAGAACGGGAGTAATTCGTTTTCTTTTATGCGATGTTTTTCCGGTGCAATTTCCGGTTGGTTTATAAAAAAAATTACATTGCTGACAACATAATAAAATAATTAATATTAAAATTATATTACTGACAATATAATAAAAATAAATAATTTTTATTTGTTTATAAAATTCATATAAACAAATTAATCAATAAATTAAAAAAATAGTGATTGATTAATTAATTACACATATGGTATCTATAATTATAAAAAAAACATTATTTATATCGACAATAATATTGTAATTTAGTTGTTTATTTTAGTTTATTGAATTTGACTCTGTGATCAATATAAAAACATACAAAAATACAACACCAAGAATTATTTATAATATTTTAATAAATTAGAATAAATTATATATCTGCCATATGTTTTACACACATTAAATCTTTTATAAAATTATATATGTGAAATATATTTTTAATATGCTGAGGCATAATTTTAGAAAAAAAATTCTTCATTTGGGGTTTTAATTTTGCCATTTGGGAACATTATAAATCATACGCAGAAATACGAAAATATATAAGTATCTTATCGAATCATGTAAAAAATGATAAGCCCATCTTATACTCTTCTTTCGTCTATATATATTATATGCCTGTAATATATTTACATACAAATGTTTCAATAATAAAAATCAATAACAAAATCATTAATAAAGTTATGTATAATAAACTTTTTAACTTATTGAAACATAATTTTAAAATTTTCTCTGTCGCGAACTGTTCAGAGCCTGGATATTAAGATAAAATATATTAGAATGCTAGCATTTCCAAGGACCTATTTTAGCCTTTCAAAAAAATATTCTGGACATTATATATTTTACAATGTAATATTCAATAATGTATATATACACATTTTTGAGTCCAAAGCTTAGAACCTGTAAGACTGTTGTGATTTTAATAAAATTTAGAATATGATACAAGATTTTCTAAAAGTAAAGTGAATTCAATA
>NW_020537324.1:15370799-15394684 GCF_003426905.1 Ctenocephalides felis | reverse complement strand
AAACGTTCGCCGCCCGAGCCGCGTATGTGCAGCTCTAATTAAATCATACGTCCAATTAGCGCTACCCGCACGCACACTCGTCAAAACGGGGAATAAATATGACTAGTTTCAAATCCTGTTGCAGGTTCATATGTTTTATGACGAATACAATTCACGATGCAAACTACCATTCACGCCATTGCCAAAACATAACATAATTAATAGACATGATTAATATTTTGATTACAATACCTATAGGATACAAGCTAAAGGCTATTATAATTTTATGGTAGAACGTTACATGGGAGGTGTTGCTCTTGATTATAATAATAACCACTGTTAGTGCGTATGTAAATTATACAACGATAATGTATATTCCAAATAATAATTATACTTTCTGCTAAAATCTTTAACCTATTTTTGCAGTTTTCATATCTACTTTTTGTAATTCCAAAGTCTGCGAATACATCTTATTTTTGCTGTCACTAAACTACTCAAAGCAATATTAGTACATAATCCTTTTAAATGTGAAATAAATCAGTGCTAGCCTACATTAGCGTCAAATTTAATTAGATGGCTTAAAAAAACTGTTCAGTTAAGCTTTGAAATTGTTACTTCAACATTGTGATCTGGGAATGAAATTTATAAAAAAAAACTATTTGAAGCAAATTTTAATTGAAATCGTTTGAAACAACCCGATATTTCTAAATTTTTTAATATTGAAAATCGATTTAGATTTTTTTGGAAAAACGTGAATAAAAGATTTTGCACTTTTCTGCTATATAATCGGTGTGACCTATCATCTCCCAAGGCTAATAAGCATTTGTCCCTCCAGTGGTTTAGAGAAAACATTGATAATAATAGTTTAAATTTTGGCTTACAACACAAAAGAGCTTGTTATTATTTCTATATCTAATAAAATGATTTCACTAATTGTAGGCTCATAATATTTTACTATGTTCTTTAAGGTCATTAAAGTGTATAATGGTCATTATAAAAAGATACACCAAAATTGTCGAAAAATAAAATCAAATATTTATTATAAAGAAAAAATACCATTTCCATCATATTATTCAAACACATTTTGAATTTTCGAAATCTGATCAAGATTTTTGGCTAAAATGTGGACAGAAAAATTTATACTTTTCTACTAATTATAAGGAAACGGCTTATCTGATAGTTGTGCAATTATTTTTATTGAATTACATCAAAGGGATTTAAAATTTTTGAAAATTTAAAAAGCGGCTCACATACAAACGTACTGATTTTTATACAGACTTTTTCCCAATTTGGACTCGAAAAATTAAGAATGACTGCAATTATTGAGAAAAAAAATTTTAAGCCGGATTGGATTTTCTGGTGAAACTCAAAATCAAAGGGATTTTAAATTTTTGAAAATGTAAAAAGCGGCTCACATACAAACATACTTATTTTTATACAGACTTTTTCCCAATTTGGACTCGAAAAATTAGGAATGACTGCAATTATCGAGAAAAATAATTATCAAGCCGGATTTTTTGGTGAAACCATAAAAATTTTCTTTGGAAAGTTAAATTTAAATCGAACATTACTAATATGCAATATCCTAATAATATTAGAATGTATCCATGTTCACTATGAAATCTTTTGTTATATTATGAAGTGGTATTTTCAAATGTACATGGGCATTAGAATTAAAATATTAATAATTTAGAACAAATAATATTTTTTATTAAATATATACTTTTCTTTAAATTGATAAATGAATTTAAAAAAAATGATATGGTGGCATGGCCTCAAAAACTAAAACTCTAGGTAAATATTTTTTTTACTTGGTTAGTACCAAGTAAATAGTACACATCTTTGAGTAAATAATGTGCAAAAATGGTAGTTTGAAAGTAAATAGAATTTCCAATTACCATAGCAAAATTTTGGGAAATGTCACACAATGTTTCGCCAATGTTTGACATTAGTTCAGATAGCGCGTGTTAAGTAGCAAACGTTCATTTACATCATGTGCAAACAAACTTGCATACAAGTGATATGCAGAGTTGACAGCAAAACACGAATAGAAGTCTCTATCAACGCGCATAACAGGAGATGCTACAATAATACTGCGATAACTCGGACCCATGTTTGTCAAAAACAGTTCTATATCTGTTCGATGAGAGAAATCTAAAAACTATGTTTTGGCAACGTACAAAGGAAACGTGAATCATGTTGTCGTATCGGAAGAATTCTTTGCTAAATTGGAAACAGATGACTTCAGTAAAAAAAAGAACGCGGTGATATATTAGTTATTTTTGAATGAGACATTCAAATTTTTATCAAATTACACACATTTTTAATTAATAAAAAATATTTCTAAAAAATTATTAGTATAAAAACAGCTAACAGATAGCAAATGTGGAAATATATGCTATTCAAGTAAAAGTGGTAACTGATGAAAATTATATGGACGCTTTACCCACTGCAACGCATGTCACATGAATGATGTCTGCCTAATCTGAAACCACAGATTTAAGGTTTTGATGTATTATTTCTGCGCTATTCAAATAAATAGCTTTTTGAAGATTTTAAGCTTTTTCACAACTTTGATGAAGTTCTATTCAATGCACGCCGGATAAACAAAATTTTGATTACTAAAATGCCTTACAAAATAAGAGAAAAAATTCAGGGTTGCATGTGCGGCCACACATAGGGGTATAAAAATAGATGTTCTGTTGCAGTCAAACTGAACGTGTTTATAAAATTTCATAAAGATCGGTATTATCACTAGCATCATGAAGGATATTATGTATATGTATATGTTTATGTATATTAGGGTGGTCCTTAATATGGACATTTTCGAATTTCCTTGTTCCCAAGGGCTCAAATGGTTCCAAATTGATAAAAAACAATTCTCTGAAAGTTTTAGCTCTTAATATTGTCTTGCAGATAGAGCGCAATTCAATCATAGATTTGTATGAAAGTAGCATGCAAAAAATTTCAAAAATGTTGCAGAACGACGAATTTTCAATGAAAAAATTTCACTTTTGATTCCTTTGTCGCTAAGTTATACATTAAAATTTTTTTTTAATTTTCAAAAAATTTTTCATGCTATTTCCATTCGATCTTTGATTGAATTGCGCACTATCTAATAGTAAGAGCTAAAACTTTCAGAGAATTGTTTTTTGTCAATTTGGAACCATTTGAGCCCTTAGGAGCAAGGAGATTCGAAAATGTCCATATTTAGGACCATCCTATTGTATATATATATATATATATATAATTATATATATATATATATTAGGGTGGTCCTTAAAATGGTCATTTTCGAATTTCTTTGCTCCCAGGGGCTCAAATGGTTCCAAATCGATAAAAAACAATTCTCTGAAAGTTTTAGCTCTTAATATTAACGTTTAGATAGAGCGCAATTCAATCAAAGTTTTGTATGGAAATAGCATGGAAAAATTTTCAAAAATTTAAAAATGTATTCTAGATATAATTTAGCGAACAAATGAATGAATAAAACTCATTCATTTATCGTTAAGTTATACCTAAAACATTTTTTTTTAATTTTCAAAAATTTTTCCATGCTCTTTCCATACAAACTTTGATTGAATTGCGCTCTATCTAAACGTTAATATTAAGAGCTAAAACTTTCAGAGAATTGTTTTTTATCTATTTGGAACCATTTGAGCCCCTGGGAGCAAAGAAATTCGAAAATGACCATTTTAAGGACCACCCTAATATATATATATATATATATATATAACATATATATATATATATATATATATATAACATATATATATATATATATACCATATATATATATAACATATATATATATATATATATATAACATATATATATATATATATATAACGTTTTAGGTGACTATTGAATCTAGTGTTGATACAATAATGTGGCAAATCCGATTAGTAACTGTGCATTCAAATAAAAGATTTAAACAAATATTGCATATATATATATATATATATAACGTTTTAGGTGACTATTGAATCTAGTGTTGATACAATAATGTGGCAAATCCGATTAGTAACTGTGCATTCAAATAAAAGATTTAAACAAATATTGTTTGAAAGCTCGGGCTGTTAGCAATATAAAATAATTTGAAATGTGATAACACAAATTGATTATATTTATAAACATACATAATAATGCTTAATTAATTATTCGTGAATTATTTTCTTCGGCTTTAATAATCTTAAAAAATAATTATGAAACTCACTATGCATTCCATCATTTACAAAGATAAAAATTTGTATAACATAAAACATATGTAAAATTTTAATCACACATCAATCATATTTAAAATAACGTAAGAACTATTCAAAAATACGCTTGAAAAAGCTCTACTATCTAACCCCTTTTCCATTCAATCATACAAGTCTAACAATTTATTTCCTCCATCCCAACATTCTACAAAGTCACCACCACGACGAATGTTATCCGTTAAAAAAAATCTTTTCCATGGCTATTTACCATAAATATGAATCTTAATTTTCATTATTAAAACAGCTAAGTTGAAAACTGCATCGCGCGAAGCGGAGTAGAACAAAAAAAATAGGTCGGACAGTGTGTACTGCATAGGGAACGGTGTACAACAATTTTACATCGGATATACATACCGCCAACGCCGGCTGCCGTATGGGGCGTTCATTATTATTCATGTATTTTTTTTTAATGCGGACCGACCGCGCGAGTTTAGAGGATCCGAGTGTGTGTAACACTCGATGGCTAGGTACTAGCAATGGTTGCAACTGTGTTTCTGTGCGTAGATGAAGAGGCCAAAGGATATTTTAAGTTATAGTTTTTTTGAACAATAATTTAATAGCAATCATAAAATAGAAAATTCTATAAAACCTACTGTGCTGGTTTTTAGAATTCCAGTAATAGTATTGTAATTCTACATACATGACGTGAATCTATATTATATAGATTTTGACGCAGCATTTGTGACGCACCTCAGTGTTTATTGCTGACACAAAAAATAATTTGGAGCCTAGACTTTTTATTGGAATTCAATTCAACCTCTCCTTGTCCGTTAACTCAACAAATCGTCTTAGAACAAAATGGTGACATAAATTATTTATTGGATTCCACAATTCTGGACTCTTATTTTAAATAATGCATTCCAAACATTAAGTAATTCTGTTAGAACTAGTACCAATTAATGATGATGGTAGTGAAAATGGTGAGCAATTGATAAAAGTGTTTGTCACAAAGCCACTAGGATTCGAGAATCCGATATATGATCCAAAGGGCTACTGAAGTCGACAAGATTATTTTAATCATTGTGAAAATTCATATTCTTACAGAGCGCCATCTGTTTACCCAAAATATTGTAGAAATAAAAATTACTACAGTAGCTAACCCCAGTGGGCTACTCCATTTTGCATTGATCGAAGATATGTTATTTATATTATGTCGTTCTTACAGTTTGTAGTCTAGTGAGGATGACATAAGATTATTTATCGAAATATGTAGAAGTAATACAATTTTATAAATTTGTGCAATTTTTATTTTGATCTATTACCCTGTAGAAGGGCATATCTGTGGATGATTATTAATATTACAAATAATCATTATAATCCGAGTCATCAAGAACAAAAGTTTTGAAAACTTTAGCGCCTCATTCCGTGGAGTTCATTCTAATGTAATTGCACAAATTATTCACCAGCTCTTCCCCTAAGAGGTTTACACGTTGGAGTGTATATACGTTGTATTACAAGTGGCCGCTTATCTTCTATTTTCCGGTGTTCTAACCCTCGACCGCCCTAGCAGAGGTTGAGAACAACGCAGGGCGAGACGGCCAGAATGAAAGAGAGGTTTGACCGGATAGGTAATTTGATGTCTCGGACGATTTATCACCCTGGTTTCCGTTTCTCGAACGCCGACCTATGCGCTCTCTTCCCCGGACTGACGTACACACTTTTCCTCATCCCTCTTCGGTGGGGTGAGGGCGGTTTACCTTTCTAACACAAGCGCGAATGAAGCTACCCTCGCGGTTCGTCTGATAAACTACGCCTGGCCCTGCGACCTCACGACGCGCCGGGGTATATGGACATATGTTTTGCATGCTTTTACTCACACTAATATATTACGGGGGTGGTATACTTTGGAGAGGATTTGGAAAAAAACCGATTGTTTGGCGAAGCAAAAAAACAATTTTATTATTTGATTGGTTTGATTGAAATAAGTACTTGAAATAATAAATCTTTTGGAGACATAAACGTTCCATAGCACTTGAAATAAAAACTGTGTAATTTCTGTACGAGCACCATTCACTAGTTAACTTCAGGTAGGGCAAGTTATAGCAATCACAAAAAAATCGAAAATGAAAATGTTTATATATCTTTACGTTTCAAAAACCTTCTGAACATTTTGGCATATCTTAGAAAAAATGGATGTATGTGTGTGTGTATGTGTGTGTGCGTGTTCGGATACAAATTTTAGTCGACGATTTCGGAAACGCGGATGAAGCGATTTGAATAATTTAAAAAACATTCGATTCGTATTGATAAGAAGACGTTCTGATTAGTTTTTGGCAAAGGCAGATCTAGCCGTTCCAAAGATATGGGGCAAAAAGTGTCAAAAACGGTAACTCTGTTTTTAAGAGAACAGATCATCAGTTTTGAATAATTCAAAAAACATTTTATTTGTATTAACAAGATGAAGAACTGATCAAATTTTCATGAAGGTGTAGGTCTAGTCATTAGACATATGCATATCAAATTATCAGATATTTTATAGAGATTTTAACAATAAGTATAAATTTTGTTTACATTCCTATGGGTTCCATACCAGTGTTTATCCATTAGACGGCGACGCGGCGCTTACGCGCTTCGATATTTCGTCTTTATGCAGTTAGAACAGTACGATCGCTTTGAAAAAAAGTTCAGAATTCTCAAAATATGTCAAAATATGTCAAAATAAAGAAAACATTTTTTTTTTTAAAAAACTTTTATTTAAAAAAAAGTAATTTTTTATCAAATTCATAGTTTCTCAAAAATCTAATTTTTTCGAAGTAAAATTTTTTCAAAAATGTTTTTCGTTTTTAAAAAATAATATTTGGTAAGGGAAGTTCCAGCAATTTGCCTTAAGGCTAGGTGCCGTGGGCTTCACTAGTTTTTACGATCAAATTGTATGTAATCTATTTTGTGGTACTGACATTTTTTTATATTAAATAATACAATGAAAATGAATAGTTCACCCCAAAAATATATTATGCGAATTAGTGAACTAAAGCCTGAAGAATAGATATCACATAGATATGATAATAAACCATTGTAACTTCATTAATTAAGCTGGAATTAAAACGTTCAATGAAAATTTTAAAATGATATGCAAAGTACGCAACTCATTATAAAATCTATTTTTTTAACTAGGTGTAAGTGGCACTACGCCCTGAAGCAAGTTGTATACTTGATGTGTAAAATATCGATTTAGTCAATAAATATTTGATTTGTATATGATCTACCGTCTGCCTAAACGTCCAACTGTCTAAATTGTCCACATGTCTACTTTTGCACCGGTCTACTTGTTTATCCATTTACCTGTTACCCTGTCTACATTTTTGCCTGTGTCTTGTCTACCTGTCTACCTATCTACCTGTCATCCCTACCTATCTACTTCTATGAATTAATATTTATGATCTTTAATGATCATTTCAAACCACAAAATATTTTTACTTTTTTCCCTGCAATTCCGAAACTGGTAAACCTGCCTTCGCCAAATATAATCAACTCTTCATTTCATCAATGCAAGTAAAATGATGTTTGCGTTCAATGCATTCAATGTAGAAAAAATATTTTTATCATATAACCAATATCAAAAATACTTCAATTATAAACCAGTCATTTGAATGATGTTCCACAAACCAGAATATTTCCAATACAAATGGTTCAAAAACAAAATTTATCATATTGAGTAACTTGATTCAAAATGTATCATTCAACTGAACCACATTTATAAATGTAATCAACTGAATCTACTTCATGTTATAATTCAAATATTTATAATTTATAAAACCCCCAACAAATTCATAATAGTAGATTTATTGGTAAATAAATTCGATTCCCGCGTTCGAAATAGACTAATGAATCACAAAATACATTTTTCATTTTTTATCCGCCGTCGATTTAACAACAACTATTCATGATTCTATGAAAATGCATATCATTTTAATTCAAAGCCATTAATACTATAAAATGGCATATCTATAATGCATAATTACACAATCTTGTCCCCTGCAGCCGGATCATCCATCATCTGCCCCAAACATGTGAGTTATTATATGCAGTGTGAAATTCCAACGTACATACGAATGGTATGTGAATTATATTAATGCAATGGAGGGGTAGATCATCAATATTAATTAATTGAATTAAATTGTATCACGCTCCTGGAAGTGGGTCACCGGTTGAATAATTGGGCGAACACGGAGTGACCTTTAATTAAACTTTGGACATAATTTAATAAAAACTGAGCTTTAGAGGAATTTATCATGTAATATACTTTGAAGTCAATTGTTTAAAAGGTACTATACCACTTAGCATTAATAAAGTATTTTATGAAAAATTACCTAATATGTTCAATTTTTATTTATTTTTAATTTTTGCCTTGTCGAATGTTAAAACAAATGTACATTTGCATGTATATGTTTATAGATCAAAAAGAAAATAAATAAAATATTAAACTAGTGGGGCGCATGGCATCGTGCCTTAAGGCAAATTGCTTAAACTTCCCGCACCAATTTTTTTTTTAAAGATTAACATTTATGAAAAAAATTTACTCTGAAAAAATTAGATTTTTGAGAAACTATAAATTTTTGACAAAAATTTACTTTTTTTTTGAAAAAAAGACATTTTGAAGAAAAATTTATTTTGGAATATTTTGGAAATTCTGAACTTTTTTTCAAAGCAATTGTACTGCTTTAACAGCATAGAAGCGAAATATCAAAGCGCGTAAGCGCCGCGTCGCCGTCTAATGGATAAACATTGGTACGGAACCCATTGGAATGTAAACAAAATTTATACTTATTGTTAAAATCTCTATAAAATATCTGATAATTTGATGTGCATATGTCTAATGATCATTTTTGACCGCCAAATGGCATATTTTTTACTTTTTTTTACTAGATCTCCGAAGCCGCTAGACCTGCTTTCATAAAAATTTGACCAGTTCTTCATCTTGTTAATACAAGTAAAATGTTTTTTGAATTATTAAAATCAGATTTTCATTTTCGATTTTTTTGCGATTACTACCTACGGGAAGTTAATAATCTTGAATTAATTTGGGGGTTACCAATTTGGCACTTGAGCAAATATAACAAACTAATTTAGCATTCAGTTATTATTGAGACTTATTAAAAATATTCATTGTAGGATATGATAAATAGAAAAAACTATGAAAATTATATAAATTTATGTATAAAATTTTTATTTTTTTTATTACCAATTTCAATAAAATGGTAATCACATCATAGCATAATAATAATGGGTAATACTGCCTTGGATAGGTCCGGGAGCTGAGTTAAACTCCAACTCGACTCAAGAAAGAATAGTATTAGAGAATTGCCATTGCCATTCCACACCGCAGTGCTCGAAATGGGTGATTTTCAATTGGAAACATATTTTTTATCTATATTTTCAAGTAAAAATTGATATGACTACTGCATGGTATTAGGTTATCCACAAAGAGGGTTTAAAGTCACAACCCTGCTCATACTCACATCGTTATATATCTGTGATTTTTAACCGCTTTTGTTATTATAATAGAAATATAATCTATCTATTCTAAACTATATCAAATATTTGAAAATAGAGCTTATGTACTTGCATTAAAATCACTAATTATTTAAAATTTACGTTGAACAATAATTAGAAAAATTAAAGCTTTTAAACGATTTTAATTTTTTCTGAACATCCGAAAAACCATTATAATAAAAATTCCCCTGAAGCTCTTAGAAAGCAATAAAGCGGTTGGATTGGAATCTCTACTTGATGCATTTTTTATTATTATAATTTCTCTAATACTGATAATATATTTTTAATTTGTTGCAAAAATACCGAGAAAGGCTATCACCTGGCTACAATTATATCTGTATTTTAAGCAAAAAATAATATCATTAGAGCTTGATATCAGGCTGGTGAAGATGAAGTGATTGAAAGCTCTTACCGCTAGGCCAAGAAAATCTTTTCAACGCATCAAATAAAATTGAAAACAGACAGTACAAATATGAATTACAAAATTGCATTAAACATCTTATTCCAAAATATAGAGTGACAAAGACAATGTAAAATTAAATAATTAGCCAACTAATATTTCTATCTAACAGTATTACATATTGCTATTTTAGATTAGTTTCCTCTTGTGCATTTTTTTAATTCATTTATGTATAAATAGATTACACTATCACATGAGCAAATCACTGTACATAATTAGTCGAAGTCGAGAGATAGCGCAGTAACGCCCGCACATTGATAATGTACACCTACCAAAAATCTGATTACCGAACGGCAATGGGTAAACGAAGCTCGCCGCACTCTGCGGCTGTACACGCCAGGTAACTCGATAGACAGCGCGTCGATAAAAAGTAACCGTCATGGTAATGTAGCGTTTTTTTGTGATAATAGCTGAACCCTTTTTACAATATTAAATACGCGTAATAGCTGAATATTTAATATTGTGAAGAAGATGATTATGATAAATTAGAAGAAAGTAAGAAAATATTAGAATTTGAGAAAATCAGAATTAAGTTGAGTTGAATTTGAATAAAAAATTAGATGTAAGAAGAAAAAACAAGATTAGAATTCAAGAAGGGCTCGCCCGTAGGAAAGCAGTTAAGAGCTACAGGACTTGTTTCAGAGGTCCCGGGTTCGATACCCACTTCGAGCAGCCTGTTGTCAGGCAACAGTGACAACGATTTTCACTTGGAAGTATAAATAGCAATATGTTTCCAAGTAAAAATAGCCCTCAACCGGCATTGTTGCACCATACTTGCCCTATTACAGAGATTGTAATAAAAATTTATCATACAGAGATGTGACAACTGTTCGGGTTGCCGTCTGTAATAAAAACAAACGTAGTTTGTAAGATATTGATCACAACAGATCATAGAATCTGTAAGTTCTGATCGCTGTTCAAATAAAATTTAAAAAAAATATTTCAAGATCAGATTAGAAAAAAAAACAAGAATGAAGAAAGCAGTTAGAATAACATTGAGATAGAATAGGATATATGTAAATGAAAAAGATAGTATATAATATATCTGCAAGATATTGTAAAAGAATATATAAAAATTATATAGTATATAAATAAAAATGATATGTATGCACTTGTTAATAAAAATCTATAACTGATTAAAATAAATAAATCCACTAGTGGCGCGTGACATAGTATCTTAAGGCGAATTGCTTTAACCTCCCGTTCCGTATTTGATGGTTTGATAATTCTGATTATATTTTGAAATCGATGTTTTTGAAATTTTTTAAACCCATTCAAGTCGGTTGATCCATAGTCGTTGGTTGTCATTACATATGTCGAGAAAATTCGTTTAAACTGTGTTAAACATTATAAATCATGGTACAGAACCCGCAGAAAAAAATTTAAACTTAAATATTATTTATAAACATTTATATTTATAAAAATTTGATGTGCATGTGCCTAATGACCATTTTTGACCGCAAAGTGGCATTTTCATTTATCTTTTATTTCTGAATCTTCAAAACCACTGGAATTGCTTCACAAAAATTTCATCAATTCTTCACTCCGTCCATACAAGTGAGATGCTCTTTGAATGATTCAATGCTCCGTTCTCTCAAAAACTGAATTGCCATTTTTTGCCCCTTATCTTCGAAACGGCTAGACCTGCCTTTGCCAAAGCTAATCAGCACGTGTTCCTTTTCAATGCGAATCGAATGTTTTTTAAACCGTTGATCCGTGCTCTCGAAAACGTCGACAAAAAATTGTATCCATTAATTGTATTGTGCGCTTCGATATTTTATTCTCAAAATTCTCAAAAAAATCTAATTTTATAATGATAAATAATACATGATAAAATATGAATTAGAATAATTTGCCTGGTAATTTTTGAATGTCGATAAAAAATAAAATGTTTGATATGTATCATTACAATTTTAATCAAATTTCAAGATCTATGGTTGATATAAAACAATATTATATTAGTAAAAAAAAATACCCTTTCGTGGCTTGCATATAAGTATATTGTATATATATATATGTAAAAAATAAATATGTATATATGTATGAACACGTACATTAATTCGATTGTATTATTCAAAAATTAATTTCATTTATATAAAAATTGTACTTGAAGTGTACAATGTTGAAAGACGTAATAGCAAACACCAAAGACTTGTCCGCGGTGTCCCATTCAGTGGTGTCACTTCCGTAAGAAAAGGGTTAATAGTAAAATTGTATCTACCGCATGATTTTTTGAAACACTTTTCGAATAGTCATATTCAAAAAAAAATCTTGTTTTGTATAAATTTGGGTCGTCACAGTCATTGTGCATTAACTACAAAATGAGAAATTAAGTTCTCTGAGAAATTGAGAAATTCCCTGAAAGAAAGCTCAGGTAATATTAATGATTCTTTGGATGTGAATTACTACCCGATTTGAGTAATTCACTCGCGGCTGTTGGTTTTCGTCGAAAATCAAATACAGAATCGCGAGTGCGAAACCAAACCAAACCAAACCAAGCCAAGCCAAGCCAAGCCAAGCCTGACGATGATTTTATTTAGCCGCACATGCAAAGTCCGCATCATCAGATCGATACGCCACCGCTTTGCGAATGCATTTCAGTGGCGCATTTCCATCGCACCGGAAAGAATTGTGCGGCGTGTACCAGCCTTACACTGTTTTGTCATGGCAACGAGCTTTTTTAGTTGAAAAAGTCGCCTGATTTATGGATTTGCGCATTCAAAAAGCAGTAAAATGACATACAATAAATTTAATGCATGTCTGTATTATATGCCAATATCTTCAAGTTCTTGAGAATTTACATTTCTATTGAAAGAAGCACAAGCACATGGAGGAAAGGACTTAAATATTATGTTGTGTAACACTAAAATTCCTTGATCCACAAAATGTGATTCACGAATGGTGTTCTTTTAAAAGTAGTTTATTAATTCATCATTTATTTGAAATCATACATTGAATTAAATAATTGTCATAAAAAATCAAAATAAAGAAACATATTTGGCATTGTATGCCAAAAGAAAATCTTACTATCAGAAAAATATCAAAATCCTAATTAACCCGGAATATTCTATTATTATTTAAACCTAAACCCGAATAAATGTGAATATGAATATAAATGTCATATATTGGCAGAACTATATAATAATTTTCTCGAAAGCCAATTTATCAATTATATATGAGTAAAACAAAATTTTGATTAATCCAATTAAACTCATGTACGTGCTTATCCTCTAAATATGCTTAATCTTTTTCTATTTATTTTCTACACTAATCTGACTATAAAGTCAATTTAAATTGGAATTTAATTTGGTGTCTCTTTATATTCTCTTTAAAGATTTCGACTTTTCAAAATACCCTCTTCGTTCGAAATATAGAGCATTTTACGCCTGTAATCTGTGGTTACTAACTGTGTATTTTCGCACACATTTACGCAAAGGAATGCCTACTCGTATTTCTAATAAAGGAGCTAAAAAACCTCAGTTCAAGCTAAAAATTGTATAAGAAAATTAATAATTTAAGTGTATGCAAATCAGCACATTATGAAGAAGTGATCTACAAAAAAATTCCTCGTAAAAAACTTCTATGATGGAGAAGTTGGAGTTTAACGTACATCATAGATTTGTATCGGAATCTATTACTATTTTTTATTAACTTCCCTTAGGGTAAGTTACAGTAAAAAAAAAAAATTAAAATATTTTTTTGTATATTTTTACGTTTTAGAGGTTTTTGAACATTTTGGCATCCTTTAGAAAAAATAAATGTATGTGTGTGCATATTCGGATACCATTTTTCGTCAACGATTTCGAGAGCAAGTATCAACCGATTTGAATAATTCAAAAAGTATTTGATTCGTATTGACAGAGAGACGAGCTGATTAGTTTTGGAAAAGACAGGTCCAGCCGTTTCGGAGATACTAGGCAAAAAGAGCTAAAAATGGCAATTTAGTTTTTGAGAGCATCATTGCACAGCAACTACATAGGTTTTTGACAGGTTTTAGTACTACTTTATATAAGAACAGCTATTTAACATAGCCTTGTCATAATATTGGTCTATTTTATGAAAGAATCGGCCCCATATTGCCCCAATGCAAGAGTCTGTTTTGCAGTAGTTTTCCTATTTTTCCGAAATTGATGCAGCGTATCGATCAATTATCGCAAACGGCCTGATTACACAGAAACTACATAGGGTTTTGAAAGTATTTAGTACCACTTTATATGAAAACTGCTACTGAACATAGTCTTGTCATAATATTGGTCTATTTTATGAAAGAATCGGCCCCATATAGCCCCAGTGCAAGAGTCTGTTTTGCAGTATTTTTCCTATTTTCCTGAAATTGATGCAGCGTATCGATCAATTATCGCAAATGGCCTGATTGCACAGCAACTGCATAGGGTTTTGAAAGTTTTTAGTACCACTTTATATGAAAACTGCTACATAACGTAGCCTTGCCATAACATTGGTCTATTTCACGGCACAATCGGCCCCATATAGTCAGTGCAAGAGTCTGTTTTGTACTATTTTTCCTATTTTCCTGAAATTGATGCAGCGTATCGATCAATTATCGCAAATGGCCTACCGGAGCTTTATCTATGTTAGCATTTAGCATTTTACACGAACTCACGTACGGCGTGTAAGTGAATGCGTGCCTGTGCACGTGCACGATAAATGTTCGGGAATTTGAAAACGCTGCAGCGTTTAATTAATGCAGCGGCCCGTGATAATCTATTCAAATGCGTAGGAGAGCGCCGGCTCGCGGCAGCACGCCCCTAACTCGATATTCGTACAGAGCCGTTCGCGATTATAAAGAAATTCAGAAAAAAAATCTGAAAATTTTTGGCAATCAACAGAAGAAATATTTCATTCTAAGTTTAGATTTTGATTTTTACAATTTTGCTAAACAAATTTTTCAGAACATACATTAAATATAATAAACATCGTGTGAAATCGGTTGTTGAGTTTGAAGTTCATCATACCGCAAATAAATCTATTGTAAATTATATTTGTCATGAGCAGTTTATAGGATATTAAAATTAAAGTAGTTCTGATTGCTGTTAAAACAATAAAAAAAAAATATTTCTCATGGGAGTGCTGCGACATCGAGCGTCATGATATTTTGGTTTGTTTGAAAATGTATATATCGTGAAATTTTTATGAAATCAATGCTCTTTAATCACTTATAGAAAGATCAAATGAAAATGCGTAATAGTGTCTCATTTAAAAATCTTTATGATACAAATGTTCATTATTTTCTGGCAAAAAGTTCTACTCACAAAGAGAACCTTAAGTTTAGTCTGCTAGGATTTTGATGAAACTTCTTATGGTGATAGAGTTGATAGTCTTTTTCAAAACTTAAATTATTTTTTATAGCTAAAAGCCTATAATACTTGAAATTGTTGGGATTGATTATCAAATCTATCGGCATGCAAAGTTTCATCAAAATCGCAGAAGAGTAATTCTGAGGTTCACCTTGTGGACTGGATTCCAATGCTATTAAAAAGTTTTCAAAAATCTAGCAATTTCTTCACTCATAAAAATTTGAACCATCTAAGTTACAAATATAATGTTTATGAAACATTGCGCTATAAGTTACGATTATAATAAAATATTTTTAGTATAGATAAGTAGAAATAAATTTTTACATTCTGCCTAAACATATTATAGAAATAAATATAATTGAATAGTATTTTTATCCACACTAAAATTGTATTTTCTAAATCAATTTCGCTGAAGTTGTATCTACTATAACGTTTCATTGCAATAGTTTGGTATCTGTTTCTAGGCTCAAAGCTCTTGTACATTATTGCTAATCAATAATAGGTTTATAATCCATTATTTGCATGTCATAAAATTTTATTTACGTTATTATGACATCTATTATCATCAAATGGTTACCGTTGTAGGTGGCTTGTGTGAGGCAATTTCTTGGAAAGACAGATTCGTGCGGGGTGTAAATAAATATATGTTACACGTTTGTAAAAAATACATTAGTATATTACTTATATTCATTGTTAATGGAGAAATAATTAATAATTATATTAAATTCTTTTGAAATAAAAATAGGAAAATAAATAAAAACGCGCTAATGTAATTAACAACTGCTTTATGGCTAATGAACACTTGATTAAGGACAATAAACCAATAAATAAAAAATTAACTATCAATTAAAAAAATCTGCTAAAATTTATAATATTCTCTAATAGTATCAGAGTTCATATTGAAAATGTTATCAAGTCTCACAACATTTTACAAAAAAAAAGATGATTTAGTTTAGCCACCATGGAGTTTCCTTCCAAGAGTCATCTAATTTTAAATATTTTTATTTCTCTATTAATTTCAATTACTAATTGCAATAAATAATAGCGATTTCTTTATTTTACCGACAATATTACATTATTCTAAACAAATTTTTCCCATAACAATATCAGCACATATTTATTTTTTTATGAATTATGAAGATATGACAAATAAATATTTGATAGATTTGAAGGTATTAGAATATGGTATTTTGAGCAGTTAAATAATCATTGAATAGAAGTTAATGAAACAAATCTGGCTGGCTTGTATCATGTTAATATTAAGGAATTCAAATATCAAATGTTATTTGCATTCTTTTCAAACTAGAATAATTTTAATAGTCTTGGTAAACCAATAAAAATTAATTTTTTCTAAAGAAAAATGACAGATATTGTCAATTTTGGTATCGTGCAATGTCGAGGGTTTCTTTGACTAATCTATTGAATACTAATATAAGTACCTATACGTATAGTGTAGTTATTTCTCTAGAATTCTATTCACGTAGACGTAACAAATTTCCACCGCTAATATCAAACGTTTACTAAATTATATACAGCGATTAAATAATGGTCTACTTTTTAGCCTGTGCGTGAGGGTATTTTACGCCACAAATCAACACAGCAAGTGGCATAATGAGAAGGGTAGGAGAGAGAACATAACATTTTTTAAAAATAAATAAATACCCCTCGAATAGTTCGTGTATACCAGCGTCGAAATTAGGAAGCAGATATGTATCGCTAGTATATTACTTATCAGGAAGTGTGCTATAATATTCTTCACGGTTCGGGCACGCCACGCGGCTAACAACCTCCTCTGATAAACTAACAACAAGCTGCCAACGACTCAGACATCAAGTGCCGCAACTTTGATCGCTTCATATACTCTTTTGCAATATAATTACTATTATGCAGTTCAAATAAGACGATAAGTCTCGGCTTTCAACTGTAAGACACTTGGAAAGATTTCTTTAGAAGAAGTGTACAATATAAAATATAACTAGTGGTGCATTGCATGGTGCTTTAGGGCGAATTGCTTAAATTTCCTGCACCGTAATTTGGAATTATCAAAAGTTGCAACATTTTTTGAAAAAATATTTTTTCTTTGAAAATTTTGAAATTTTTGAATCTTCAACATTTTTGAAAAATTTGATTTTTTATTACTCGTTACTTAATCGTCTTTTTTGATAAGTCGGAAAGTTTTTGATACGATAAGTCTCAAGTTTTCAACTATAATACACTTGTAGAGCATTGCATTAGGAAAGTGCACAATGTAAAATATAACTAGTGGCATGGTATCGTGACTTAAAGCAAATTGCTGGAATTTTCCATACCGTAATTAAAATTTTTTACAAATACAACATTTTTTTAAAAAATGTGTTTTTTAAAAAAAAAAATTGAAATATTTGATTTTTTTAACTTAGAGAAAATCAAACTTTTGAATCGATGATTCAGAAGTTTTTTGAGTGTACTGAACTTTTTTCAAAGCGATCGCGGTATGTAGCTGTTCTATAGAAAAAGCCATGACACAGAGTCTTACGGTTAAATATCATAAATCTTGGTACCGACTCTTGGAAACAAATTCTGTACTTATTATTAAAATCTCTATAAAATATCGATAATTTGATTGTACGTCTGATGATCATTTTCAACCGCCAAATAGCTTTTTTCTAACTTTTTCTCTTAAGTTCCAAAACCGATGGAGCTATTTTCCGAAAAATTTAATTATATCTTCATTCCATCAAGGCAAGTGAAGGTATTTAGAATCATTCATATCGGTCACTCTGTTCAATTAAAAACCGGATTGCCATTTTCAGCACTTTTTGTCTAGTTTCTTCGAAAGGGCTAGACCGACCTTCGCCAAAAAATAATCAGCACGTCACTCCAATCAATAGCATTCAAATGTTTTTTGAATCATTTAAATCGGTTGATTCGTTCGCTCAAATTAGAATTATAAATTGTATCCGCACGTACATACACATCCACGCACACGCACACACATTCACATCAGTGTTTGCTAAGGTACTCCAAAATGTTTAAAAACCTTCGAAACGTGACAATATGCATAAATTTTCATTTTAGTTTGTTTTTGCAATTACTAGGGAACTTACCATAAGGGAAGTTAAATAGTCCAGATTCTATTGTTTAAAAAAATGTTGAAAATTTTATATTTGGTTTTTCAAATCTCTCCAGGCTTCAAATTCTACTTTTTTTAGTATTATATCAACAGCGATTAGGTTGAAGGTTCTCTAAATTCTTGAAAATGATTATTTGATTTAATATTGAAGTTTTGTAGATTGTAACAAACAGTTATACGGCCTATATGTGATGAATTTTAGGTAATTAATAGTGTAATATTGATGAATATTTTTATGCTGCATTATTTTTACTTGAAAAATTTCAGATTTCAGATTTAAGTTTAACAATGCAGTAACGTAAAAAAATCATATCTCTTAGTCCCATGTTTAGCCGATCCAATTCTATTCCTCTATCGGTAATCTTTTACCGTTTGTATTTTATTACAGAAAAATCAATCTCCCTAATCCTTACACATCGAGGTATAACACACAAGACATTTGTGAGTTTAGAAAAGTGAAAAGAATGAAATAGTCGACAGAAAGAAGTTAGATTAATACATTTATATATAATGAAATAGCAGTTTTTGACATAAGGCATTAATTCACCGTGCCCCATGGCTCCTTGCGTGCGTGACGGGACTTCGTCTCAGTTATTATACGTCGTTTTACACAATGTTAATGATATTTTTGTTTGATATATTTCAATTATATACATTTCTTTGTAAACTGAAATTATTAAAATATTTTTATAATAAAACGGCATTAGAATTTTATGTTAATTGCTTCAGACCTAAAATTGTTTGGCAGGTAAAAATTACTGATATTTGTTACCATGCATTGCAATTGTGTACAAAACATTTTATTATGAAAAAAATTTTGGTTTCCAATATTTGGAATCTTTCATACGACAGAAATTACTAGAACTTCCATGGCATTAAATCACTTATTTGCATCAGGGGATATAGCTCAGTGGTAGAGCATTCGACTGCAGATCGAGAGGTCCCGGTTCAAACCCGGGTGTCCCCTAACTTAATTTTTAAATATTATGAATATTTAAAATATTTTTTTTAAAGTTTATTTAAACACAGTACCAAATATTTTTTTGCATTAATTATGGTTATTATTCTAAATAATGGTTTAATTTCATTAAACGAAAATTATATGAAATTTGACAAATAATTTTTGTTTCGGTTAGCAAGTGATAGTATACAGTATAATGACTTTAAAAAAATCTGTTCCCACACACACACATATTTTTTCCAAATTCGATTCAGAATGGCTTGAAACGTCGAGAAAACATAAAATTAGCGTATCGGATTTTTTGTTGAAACATGAACTTCTTTTTCGGGAAGTCAAAAATATATATTTGTAACATATGCATAAGAATAATTAGTCAATATGATTGGTAAGTTGAACAATTACATAGATTTGGTTGGTTAATTTCATGAAAAAGATTTCTACTTTAGAAGAATATAAAAATATTTGAGCAATGTTAGAAGTTTTCGTTAAACTTTTGTGAGCAAAGAAAAACGATAGTTTTCTAAAGTTTGAAGTATACAGTTGGTTATGGTCGTTCCTTGTATTAGGAAGTAATCGATTTTTATGCTACATTAAAATCGTAAAAAATTAAAAAATAAATTAACAATAATATTGTTTAAATATTCTATAAAAGAACTTATTGTTAGTTCGGAGATGAATTGTCTGCGCATATAATAATAGTCTCATTTTCATCAAACATAATTTCAATCATCTATTTTTAAACATTTTTGCCCAACAAAGTGGTATTAATTCGTAAATAAATATCGAAATCCAATATACAAATAATAAAATGCTCATTTTATTCAACTTTGCAACGTGAAGAACAAATATTACCAATCGAAGTTAATCGATAAAATAATTGTGACAATATATGTTTTATTTCATTAAAAATGAGTAACATAAATGTCATAATAACATTACAATCCCGCTTTTGATATAATGCATATTTCAATGGATTATTAATTTTTGTCATTTCAATTGCTTTTTAATTCATTTGTCAATATGTATTGTGTATTCATTTTTAATCTTTTATCTCGATGATGAATTTAATTTTCAATTATTTGAATAAATTGGCATTTAAATGAATAATATTTTTTATTTGATTAATGGATAAAAATCATGACCAGCACTTGCAGGTTAGCCAGAACAATAATAAAGAATATATTAAATTATATATTTATATAATTAGATAAAATCGTTTGAAAATTAAAAATAATGATAAATTAATTAAATTAATATGGGTACCTCATATTTTAACAATTTTTATTAGGCTTAATTATGGGCATCTTAGAGTTTGATATAAGTATGATACTAAAATTCAGTATGTTTTTTTTCAATGAATGGTAGCCCAGTAGTTGTCTAATCCAGTTGAAACTATACTAAACAATACTCAAAGTATTTGTTGAAATTTCATTAATTATATGCAGCTATGATAGGCGATTTTTTATTATATTTGAAATCTATAACCTCAAGTGGAAATTTGACATCAAAGCAGCCTGATGCGGGCGGCTTAGCATTGCCTGGGTTCGAACCGACGAACCGGGACTAGTTTAGGCCGCAAAGAATTCTATCATATTGTTATTTGTGAAAATTCATTCATTGCTTGAAGTGATTATTTTAGTTACTTAATCTGATTAAATTTGTATTTTGAAACCATCTCTTGTGACCGCTACTCAATATTCAAACACATAGAAAACCTACTGTCCGTTTGAATCTCGTATAAGATTTGTATCTTAAATCCAATGTTTCTCTACAAATCCAAATAAAAAACTAAAGTAAACGATCGTGTGATAGCCACTTAATACTCAAACACATAGAGAAATCTCCCATCGTGTTGTTATTTGTGAAAACGTTCCTTTGTTCTTTACGATCACCGTTTGCAGCCAAGCTCTTTAGTTTATTTTGACACCTGGCATTCCGCGAATATTCATATGAAGATTCACGAACCGTTTGACCCAGATTTAGATGTTAATTATTTGACTGACGATAAAATCCTTTGTCGTTTCACCTGTTTGCTATTACTTATAAAAAGTTTTGCTTATATTTACATATATTCCTCAAAACATCGGACTGAGAATTCACTAATTGCGTAGTTGCACGCTGTGTGGCTTAGGAAGAAATAGTTTCTTAATAAATAAACTAACAGTGAGATAGTAATTTCTTGAAAATATACATCCTGAACTATTAATAGATGATATTGTAAATATTGCAATATGAATGTAGGTAGTAAATTAAAAACTACAAGCTACAGTTTGTTGCTTGAAAAAAAATATAAAAAGCAAAATACTAATAAAATCGTGCTCAAATAGCTTAAAACAATTAGTGAATTGGTCTGAAGTTTTTTATATAATAACAAATACTATAACTTTGCTGACTTTAAAATTTAGTCTAGGTAGGAGCGAATATTCATTAAAAGAAAATAAAATTTCAAGTCAATGCAAGTTGAAAATTTCACAACATATTATATTAGTCTATTTTTTTAGATTGAAATCTATTATATAAAATCAAAAAGTTATCTATCATTTTTATTTTTCAGTATTTTGTATTTTTCTATAAACGACTGAATAAATTTCGAATAAATTTGCAGCTCAACAAAAGAGCTGGCAAAGAATTGATTTTAAAATATACAACAGGAAACCATCGTATAAATACACCGAACCAAACGAAATCTGAACAGCAAAAAATACTCTCTAGACAATTTAGGAATTTTAATAGGCCATTTCGTTTAAACTTGGCTCATTTATTATTAAATTCCTTAGTAATTGACTTGTTTTAATATGAGTTATTTATGACGAGATACGGGAGTAGGTGCGCTTTTTATAGACTAAGATCAAGAAACTGAAAAACAATTCGTTTATTTTTACAAAAGTCGAGAAAACGAAAAAAAAATAAATAATTCAAACGCGGAAGTGTAAAGAATTTTATTAAAGACTGCTGTTTTCTATCTTATAAAAATAAACTACTGACTCGATGATATATGAAAAATCATAAAATAATTTTGTTGGTAATTGTGTCTCTTTTTTCTTTTGATAAAATCGATTTTTAATTAAAGATATATGCAAAATAAATTGGTACCAGAAACAGCAATACAAAGTCAATGACTGACGATATCTGTGTTATAGAAGCATGCAACTGATAGAAACCACCAGAATCAGTGGGAAGTCTATGATCTTGAGTGTAAAATGAGAGAAATATTATACAGATTATAGAAGTATGTAACATATTATAGAATTATAGAGTATGTAATATATTATAAGCTCATATTAATATTTCCCTAATAACAAATACACAATTGATTGAAAAGAATTCTTATATCACCCAGTATTGCTCAAATGCAAGACGTTGGACATGTGAAAACAAAGTCGTTGATCATCTCGATATTTTTACCAAAGTCAAGAAATAAATAAATATGAATTCACTAATTTTTGATAAAAAAAAATAATACATAAGATATTGACTAAAAATATCTGTGTAATACATGTAACTAAAACAAACTTACAAAACTCTTATTTCAACAACTTTGTAATTTAGGTGTAATTTGGAAAAGAAAGAGTCTTACCTTGATAATGAAGTAAAACGTAAAAAAGTATAAAGATCATAGTGACAAAACAAAAGTGTGCAATTGCCAACCAACCATACTCAAATTCAAGCTATTGGACAAAATCCAAATTTAAAGTCATTGATCATTTATCATTCTAACATGAATCAATCGAGACCATAACACTAGTAACCTTCGATCCGAAACTTTATCAATTCCGATACTAGATGCCTATCAATATTAATTAATTTGTCCTATAAAACCTAGCCTTTGGCCATCATCTAATCAAGTGATATGAGGACGATGCCTATCACTTAATACGGCAAAGGAGCGGCGCACCCTTTCTTTATATAAGGAAATAGATTAGTGATCCAACAGCGCGTAGAATAGCCGATAGATATCACACATTATACTGGGCGTGGTGTCCAATCAGTCTATTAGACATTAATCCCATCTGGCCTCCATCACGACATGGTTTTCTTTATGGTAAGAGAGGCAACGACAGGGATAGAAGACACCAACTAACATTCTGAGAATTTTGTATAAAATACACTGTTTTTGAAAAATAATATCAAAATTTGGTGTACAAATATTGGAATTTAGTATAAAAAAGGTTTGGTAATTTTATACCCAAATGCGGGATTTTAATGTTATTATAACATTTGTGTTACTCGTTTCACAAAATCTACAAACTTGCTCAGATATTTTTATTTCTTGTTTCCAAAAGTCAAAAAATTCATCATAAAA